>NC_080798.1:10834330-10846830 GCF_028018385.1 Neofelis nebulosa
ACGGGGCCTGGTGCCCAGGCGGCTGCCCCCTCCTTTGCTTCCACCATCGGGGGAAGGGGCTCCGCATCCACAGCACGGCTCTCGCCGTGAGGCTGGACGCCCTCAAAACTGATGCGAACTATCTGCACGGTGCCTCCAGAGCCTCCACCGGAAGCTAGCCACGACCCTCCCACCCCCACCCCGTCCCAAACACTAAGAACTGGTCACGTTAGAATTGGTCTAAGATGTCCCCTTTCCTTTCTTTTTTCTTTCAGATCTAAGGGAAGAGGAACTTGAGGCCAAGCCCCAAACAGGCGGAATGGGAGGGGGAAGCACAGTGATGATGAAAGAGAAAGAGATGGCTGAGGGAGGAGGGAGGAAAGAAGGTGGAGAAGGAAAAACACCACACGTGCACATTCTAGAAAAGTCCGAAGTCTAGAGGGAAGGTGAGGAGGACGACCGGAGGGACGCTTCTGTACCGCCTTCCAAAAAGACTTGGGGCTGCTGGGCTCCTAAAATGCCGGCCCGGCAGCCCCAGCCCCCGAGCCCCCTGCTCGGCCCGCTTCCCTTGGCTCCCATGGGCAGAGAAGCCCGGTCCTGACACCCGAGGAAGCTGCCGGGGGGGGGGGGGGGGGGGGGGGAAGTGAGAAGAGAGGATGGGCTTCTGGTTACCGAGGGCCAGGCAATGCCAGGGGAGAGGGAAGAGAGAGAGGAGGGCCGAGTAACAGTCCGGGGAGGAGGGCTGCCGTCCTACAGTCACCTGGTTCTCTCTCCCCCCTGGCCCCGGATGGGGAGAGCCGGCCCAATCCGGGGCCTTCCCACCCCTACTGCACCACTCTGCCTTCGGGCAGCACCGTCGGGGGGCCGGGACAGGTTGACCGGAATGCCCGGAAGGGGCTCCGCAGGCCTGTGTCTGCCACTCCCCCCCCCCCGCCCCCCCCAGGCCAGCTGGACGGTCCAGATGAGGTATGCCACGCGGGGTTCTGGGGCTGCTGCAAATAGGCGCGGCTTTGCCTGTAGAGCCTGTCAGACGCTCTCCCTCCCTGCACTAGGAGATCCTCTCCCCTGCCTGGTGAAGGAAAGGTCCCAGCTCCCGAGGTCTCGATCTGAAAGCATGGTTACTGCCCAGAAGACGATCACCCAAGAAATTATCATCGCCGGGCGGGCGGAGGTGGGGGGGGGGGCCCTCCTCGGGGTTTCTTCCCTTTCCAAAATCTGAAGATTTTAAGCTTTCACAAAAAGTGTCTCCAAGATCACCCAGCCGCTCCACTGCTTCCTTAGCCCTCATCCTAGGCTCCGGAAAGGGGCTGGACAAGAAAAACAAACAAACAAACAAAAACAACCCTTGGGGTGGGGGAGGGAAGAGGGTATTATTTCTCTGCCCTGACCCAGCCCCCAGCCAACGCCAGGGAGCAGTGTTAGATGAGATCAGAAACCAAGGCCAGGGCCCCTCACCCGGGCCAAGGTGGAGCCACGGCGCTCAGGCTGAAGTCCAAGGCCGGTTCACAGGGACTCGTCCCACCCATACCTTGCGGATTACAAACGGGAAGAGAAACTAGCCGGGGCCAAAGCTCAGGTCCCATCCGGGAGGTGGGGGGCCTCCTGGCACCTGCCGGCGCTTCTCCGGGGCCCTTCTAGCAGGTCCCGCGGGGGGAAATCGGGGTAATGGCAAGAGGAGCCACGGGTCTGTGTCAGCAAGTATGAGATCTGATACAAGCAGCGGCTGCTTGCTGTCCCCAGCCCTGCCAGGGAGGAGGGCTGTGCACGGTTCCGCCGCTGAGCCTGGGGGGGCTGTGGGTGCTGTGGGTGGCAGGGCGCAGGAAAGAGCTCGTCTGCTGGTTTTCTCTCAGAGCCCTCGCCGTGCGAATTCACAGAGCGCTCGGGGAGGCCCCTGGGCGGAACAAGCAGCCTTCAGGCCGACAAAGGGGTCCCTCCGGAGGTCCGCTCGGTTCCAGCTCTGCAGCCCCCACCCCGAGGCCCCAGGACCAGGCGTCCGATTGTCACCGACGCCACACTGTACTGCACTGTCATTTGGCACAAGTGAGGAGAGCAGCACAGGGAGCCGGAGACCGTAAGAAAACCAGGGCTCCTGTTTGGAAAGAGCCGCCCTCTTGGTCCGAAAAGGGCAGCGAGGGGGTGAGAATTCTCCGCTTACAAGGCTGGCTCATTTGGTGCATCCCAAACTTTGATCCCCCCACCCCCATTTCATGCGGCTTCAGTGCGCAATAAGGGGCCTGAACAACTCCGCCCACCTGCTCCCACTGCTGGGGCGCCTCCTGCCCAGCCCCATTCTTCCTGGGGAAGGGGGACCGTATGGCCACTCCCTTTGGCCTCTGCAGCCCCCTCCCCATCTACACGGAGCAGTCTTGTCCTGGTCTTTCCCTGGAGACTTCCAGGGAGCTAGCCACATCCACCTCCAAATCTAGGCCCACCTTGGCTGTCGTTCATCTTCTCTAACAACCCCCACCCCCACCCCCAGGCCTCCTTTCACCTCACCTCCCACCACCGCAGCCAGCGTCCTCTCCCACCCCCACCTTCTGCTGGACCCAACACAACACTCAGCCCCAGCCCCCTCCCAAGAACACCAACCTCCCCAGTTCAACAGCCCCAACCCACTAGTGACCTCAGAGCCCTTTCTGGCCGCCCCCCAAATCAACCACGAGGCCTCCTGCTCCCCCACCAGTGGCAGGCACCGGCCTCGCCATTCCCTCTTAACCACCTCGCCGACCCCAATCCTTTTCAGTCCCCGCAGGCTTCCAGAGCATCTTCTAACCTCCACTGCCACCCACCGCAGGCTCTTCCTCCCCTAAGCTTGCACCTCGCCCTCCTCCCCCTTCCTCTGCAATGCCGGTCTTTGGAGAACCATCCCCGCCCCCTCCCCCCCCCAGGGTCTGATCTGCAGAAGTCACCCCCATCCCTGCCCCTCTCCCCCACCCAGGTCCAGCTACACACGGCCCCCTCTCGGGAGCTCCCCGGCAGCCTGGCCTTCCTCTGATCTCCCTTCCCTGCATCCTTTTAGGACCCAAAGTCTTCATTAGGGCCCCGACACCCCCTCCTTCCCCAGCCAGTGTTTCTTACCTCGCCCCCTGTGGGGTCCCAACACCCCACCTCAGAGACCAAACGCCTCACTCTGGCTCCAAACGCCCTTTCTGGGTCCAAACGCCCCCTCTGAGGGTCCAGATGTCCCATCCCGGGTTCAAACGTCCCCTTTGAGAGCTCGGGTGCCCATTTTGGGGTCTAAACACCCCAGCTGGTATTAAAAGTCGCTTTTCAAGCCCCAACCCCCCTTCTGGGATCCAAATGTCCCGCTCTGGGTTTGAACGTCCCCCGGGCCGAAGGGGGTCCAGAGGCGCTCGCCGGGGCCCCAACACTTCCCGTTCTGGGTCCCTTCGCCCCTTCGGGAGTCCTGCCCGCCGTGCCCGCCTCAGAGCCCCAGCCTGGGCGGTCTCCCAGCCTCACTCACCATGGCGAGGCCGGGGTGTCCGGAGCGCGGGGATCAAGGTTCCTCCGGCGGCGGCAGCAGCTGCAGCAGCTCGAGCTCCGCCGCGCGTCCGCGCCTCCACACTCACTGCCCGCAGCGCGCGCCGCCGCCGCCACCTCCCGCCCCAACGGTCCTTCAACGGCCGCCGCGCGCGCGCGCCCCGCCTCGCCCGGCCCCGCCCCGCCCTGCCCGCGCGCCGCCGCACTGCGGCTCCCACGGATCCCTCCGCGCCCCGCTCCGCACCGACGGGCCCGCGGATCCCTCGCGCCCACCCCGCGCAGGGCCGGGCTTCGCCTCCAGTCGCGCGCGCGCGCCTCCGCCGCGGGACTACTTTCCCTGGCCGCGCGCCCCGCCCCCTGGGTCCCTTCCACTCGCCTCCCCGGCGGAGGGGCACCGCTCGGCGGCGCGTGATGCGTCCCTGTGTGAGCCGCGCCGCTATTGGGTCCGGTCCATGGAGGAAATGAGAGCGCGGCGCCGATTGGTCCGGCCTGCCCTGCAATGCGTCAAACTGGGGCGAGCCACTGCGCGGTCGTGGTGGGGAAGCCTGAAATGTGTGGCTGCGGGCAGCCGTGAGGTGTGATGAGGCGAAGGGGGAGACTGTGTGGCTATTAGAGACGCAAGTATATTGTCCTGGTGGTCAGGGAATGGTAAAAGGGCTGGCGAAAGATGCAGAAGGCCTATCTCGGCCCTCCCCTGTAACAGGGGAAAGATGGTGCAATCCAAAATGCTGGGGTCTGGAAGCCCCGCCCCCAACTGGGCCCTGCTGGCTGGCGGGGTCTTCAAGGTTGTGCTCGCAAGGGTTCCGCCTGTCGCGGCTGGTGTCTGCGCCCTGAGATACAGCCCGCACGTGTGCGGGACCCCTGTCCCCGCGTCACGCCTGATCAGCTCAGAGTCTAGGAAACTGGGGCCGTCAGAGGACAGCCTCTGGGAACAGGACATTCATTCATTCATTGACTTAACGAGCACGAATGGGGCGCGTGCTGTATGCAGCGACCTGTGTTGGGCTGGGCTGGGGAGACCATAGGTCCCAACCATTCTCCTTCTATCTCCTAGACCCACCCGAGTCTTGCACTTCTCCAAGGTTCCAACCATAGGAGGAAAGAGGATGCAAATATTAGCTGAAAACTGTTTACTGGAACTCCAAAACAACCTTGTTTAGGAGCTGCCAGTTTTTAATGTGTCCCGCCCCCTCATACTCCCACGATTGGCTGAGGAATGGACAAGGAAGTCAGGCTGGGCCAATCATTATGTCCCGCCTGGAACCGAGTGTAGGCGGAATCAATGAGAGTCTTTCCCTGGGTTTTTGGGTGCAGACTGGGGGGGGGGGGGGGGGGCAAGAAGCCTTTTCCTTATGGGGACGCCTGGCTAATTCAATTGGTAGAGCATGTGACTCATGATCTTGGGGTTGAAGTTTGATCTCCACATTGGGCGTAGAGATTACTTACAAATAAAATCTAAAAAAAAAACAAAAAACAAACAAAAAACCCACAACAAAAAAACCCCACCTTTTCCTTATGGGTGATGAGGCTTTGAAGGAATAGGTCCAGTGCTGGCTGTGGCCATCTTCCCACTGCTGGAGGAGAGAATACAGTTGACACCAGGGAGAAGCAAACAAGAGATGGGGTGAGAGTATTGTTGGTTTTTACTTCCCTGGTTCCAGTACTCTCGAAACCAACTGCATACCGTCATGTCGGAATTTTGATCACATGAGCTATTAAAATTTCCCTTTGTCCCAAACCAGTTAGAATTTTTGTCACTTGTAACCAAAGAATTCCTGATGGATATAATGTAGCCTAAACTCGGTCTTGGTCGTCAGCCCTGGCCCTGAAGTAGAAAGCCAAGGACCCCAGTCAACATTTACTGAGCAAATAAACAAAATGAAGACAAGTTCATGCTCTCTCCTTCCCTCTCTCTTTTTCTTAGCTCTGAATTTCTACCAGGCAGATCTTAACTTCTGAATTACTTAGGGTTATGGAATGGCAAAATATACTACTACACTGTTCCAAGCACTCTGTGCTTTAGCCCATTTAGTTCTCACAGCCTCTCTAGGGGTTTGTACCTTCCATTTCTGCATTTGATGAACCTGTTCTGTTGCCACTGGAATTAGATGAGACCAGAGAGGTCTGAAGGCTTGACCAAGAACAGAATTGAAGTACTTTGTCCATGATCACACAGGAGAAGGTAGAGTCAGGATGCGAACCCAAGCAATTTGACTGAAAAGCCCATACTCCTTTAAAAAAAAAAAAAAAACTTGGGGCGCCTGGGTGGCGCAGTCGGTTAAGCGTCCGACTTCAGCCAGGTCACGATCTCGCGGTCCGTGAGTTCGAGCCCCGCGTCAGGCTCTGGGCTGATGGCTCGGACCCTGGAGCCTGTTTCCGATTCTGTGTCTCCCTCTCTCTCTGCCCCTCCCCCGTTCATGCTCTGTCTCTCTCTGTCCCAAAAATAAAATAAAAAACGTTGAAAAAAAAATTAAAAAAAAAACTTATTTATTTATTCACTCATTCATTCATTCATTCATTCGTTCATTTTGAGAGATACTTTTTTCTCGTCATTAAAATTCCTTTTATTTTTCCTCCAGTGAAATTTAAGTATTCCCAGAGTCCTGAATCAATTATTTCTTCTCCGTTTTCCAACAGCTGTGAGTTATCTTCTCTTGGTCTGTTCAGTGGAAAGTGAACTATCTGAAGTAGAACCCTCAGTGTAGAGCCCGATGTGGGGCTTGAACCCACAAACTGTGAGATCATGACCCGAGCCGAAGTTGGACGCTCCACCGACTGCGCCACCGAAAGCCCACCCTCTGAAACACCATCTCACCACCAGTGGGAGGGATTGTATTTGTCTTCGATTCCCCTTTCTCCCTAACTTCCTGGAGCACAGCTCATCCTTCCATCCCCGGTGCCAGACTTCTCCTGAAGATGGAAATAATCGGGACGCCTGGGTGGCTCAGTTGGTTGAGTGTCCACCTCTTGATGTGGGCTCAGGTGATGATCCCAGGGTTGTGGCTTGGTGACTGTCCTTGCTTTGGTGGAAGCTGACTCTTAAGATGCCCACAGTGTGGTTCAGACCTAAGCCAATCAGCAGGTCCGACTTCCTTGCCTTTGATTGGTTCAGAGCCCCCTGTGTGTGTGTGTGTGTGTGTGTGTGTGTGCGCGCGCGCGTGTATGTGTGTGTGTGGTATAATTTACATTCAATGATGTGGCACAGATCTTAAGTAATCAGTTCAGTGAGTTTTGACAATTGCATACGCCCGAGTAACCGCTACTCAAGACAAACTATAGAACATTTCCATCACCCCAGAAATTAGCTCCCCTGTGGCCCTTTCCTGTCAATTCCTGTCCCCTCCGGGCAACTACCGTTCTGGCTTCTGTCATTAGAGGTTATTTTTGCTTGTTTTAGAGTTTTATAGAAATGGACTCGCGTAGGGCGCCTGAGTGGCTCGGTGGGTTAAGCATCTGACTTTGGATCAGGTCATGATCTCATGGTTCGTGAGTTTGAGCCCCACTTTGGGTGAGCATGAGCCCCACATGGGGTGATGCGGGGTGAAGCCCTGCTTCTCTCTCTTTCTGCCCCTCATGGGATTCTCTCTCTCTCTCTCTCTCTCTCTCTCTCTCTACCTTGCTCACTTGTGTCCTCTGTCTCTCTCTCGAAAAACAAACAAACAAAACAAATGAACAGCGGCCCCTGGGTGGCTCAGTCGGTCGGGCGTCCAACTTTGGCTCAGGTAACGATCCCCTGGTTTGTGGGTTTGAGCCCTGCGTTGAGCTCTGTGCTGACAGCTCAGAGCCTGGAGCCTGCTTCGGATTCTGTGTCTTCCTCTCTCTCTGCCCCTTCCCCGCTGATGTTCTGTCTCTGTCACTGTCTCTGTCTCTGTCTCTCTCAAAAATAAATAAACATTAAAAAAATAAAATGAGGTTTTCTTTTATTGACTTTTACACCAGGTCCAGTGGACCCATGCCACAATCTGGTGACCCAGTTATTTGAGGGAGACACAGAATCTGAAACAGGCTCCAGGCTGTCAGCACAGAGCCCGAAGCGGGGCTCGAACCCACTTCAAACCGTGAGATCATGACCTGAGCCGAAGCTGGACGCTCAACCGACTGAGCCACCAGGCGCCCCAGCTTCAAGTCTTTGTTCAAATGACACATTCTCGGGTCACTTGGCTGGCTCAGTTGGTAGAGCCTGAGACTACACTCTTCGTGGGAGTCTGTGTTGATAGAATCATTGTAGTGAGTGTATTAGTCAGTTTATTTATTTTTTTAATGTTTATTTTTGGGAGAGGGAGAGAGAGAGAGAGAGAGAGAGAGAGAGGAGAAAGTAGGAGCAGGGGAGGGACAGAGAGAGAGGGACACTCAGAATCGGAAGCAGGCTCCAGGCTCTGAGCTGTTAACACAGAGCCCGATGTGGGGCTTGAACTCATATACTGTGAGATCATGACCTAAGCTAAAGCCAGATGTTTAAAAATTTTTTTTTAAGTTTATTTATTTACTGTGAGAGAGACAATGACAGCATGAGTGGGGAGGGGAAGAGAGAGAGAGAGAGAGAGAGAGAGAGAGAGAGAGAGAGAGAGAGTAAACCCAAGCAGGCTCCACACTGTCAGTGCAGAGCTCAATGTGGGGCTCGAACCCATGAACTGTGAGATAGTGACCTGAGCCTAAACGAAACTGAGACTTGGACGCTTAACCAAATGAGCCACCCAGATGCCGCTGGTGGATTGCATTTTAATTTTATCGAGTTCAAGGTATTTTTAAATTTCCCTTGTAATCTCTTCTTTGATCTCTAGATTGCATATTATTGTGTGTCATTTCCAAATATCTGGGGTTTCCCCATGCTTCTTGTTATTGATTTCTAAGTTAATTCCTTTGTGATCGGAGAACATACTCTTTAATCCTTTGAACTTTCTTGAGGCTTGTTTTTATGGGCCGCCAATAGGTGGTATATATTGGGCAATTGGAAAGAATGTGGTTGTTATGCGGAGTATTCTATAAATGTCTATTAGGCAAAATTGGGTAATAGTGTTGCTCAGGTCTTCTATATCTTTACTGCTTCCCCCTCCCCCCCCACCGCCTCCACTTGTTCTAGCATTTACCGAGGAGGCAGTGTTAATACTTCTAACTGTGATTGCGGATTTGTCTATACCCCCCTCCCCGCAGACCTGTCAAATTTTGCTTCATGTATTTTGAAACTTTGTTATTTGGTACATCTATGTTTCTGATTGTTCCTGACAAATGGTGTCATAATTATGAAGTGACTCTCTTTATTTTTTTTGGTAATGTTTCTTGTTCTGAGGTCTACTTGGTCTGATCTCAATATAAACACTCCACGTTCTTATATTGTCTTTATATTTTTTGTTTGCATGATATATCTTTCTCTACATTTTTGCTTAAACAATTTTTTTTTTAATTTTTTTTTTCAACGTTTTTTATTTATTTTTGGGACAGAGAGAGACAGAGCATGAACGGGGGAGGGGCAGAGAGAGAGGGAGACACAGAATCGGAAACAGGCTCCAGGCTCCGAGCCATCAGCCCAGAGCCTGACGCGGGGCTCAAACTCACGGACCGCGAGATCGTGACCTGGCTGAAGTCGGACGCTTAACCGACTGCGCCACCCAGGCGCCCCCAATTTTTTTTTTTAATTTATTTTTGGGACAGAGAGAGACAGAGCATGAACGGGGGAGGGGCAGAGAGAGAGGGAGACACAGAATCGGAAACAGGCTCCAGGCTCCGAGCCATCAGCCCAGAGCCTGACGCGGGGCTCGAACTCACGGACCGCGAGATCGTGACCTGGCTGAAGTCGGACGCTTAACCGACTGCGCCACCCAGGCGCCCCTAAACAATTTTTTAAAGTTTGTTTATTTTGAGGGAGAGAGAGACAGAGAAAGAGAGAGAACGAGTGTGATAGGGGCAAAGAGAGGGAGAGAGAACTCCAAGCAGGCTCTGTGCTGACAGTGCAGAGGCCGACGTGGGGCTCGAACTCATGAACTGTGAGATCATGACCTGAGCTGAGATCCAGAGTTGGATGCTTAATCAACTGAGCCACTCACGTGTCCCTCTACCCTTTTACTTTATTTTTTATTTTTTAAATGTTTATTCATTTTTGAGACATAAGAGAGAGACATAGTGCAAGCGGGGGGCGGGGGGGGGGGGCGGGCAGGGCAGAAGGAGAGGGAGACACAGGTCCCAAAGCAGGCTCCAGGCTTTGAGCTGCCAGCACAGAGCCCAACGCGGGGCTCGAACCCACGAACTGCGAGATCATGACCTGAGTGGAAGTGGGACGCTTAACCAACTGAACCACCCAGGCGTCCCTCTACCCTTTTGTTTTTGATGTGACTCTATCTTTATATTTAGTGTGTTTCTTGTGGACAGCATAGAGTTGGGTCTTGGGGTTTTTGTTTTGTTGTGTTGTGTTTTTTTGTTTTTTGTTTTTTTATCCAGTCTGGCAATCTCTGTATTTTAATCAGAGTGTTTGGTTCATTTATATTTAATGTGATTAATCATATGGTTTGAAGTTTGCCATTTGCTGTGCACTGTCTATTTGAAATCTGCTATTTGTTCCTATTTTCTTATCTTCTTTTAGGCTAATTGTGTATGTTTATTATTCCATTCTTTCCTCTGTACTTATAAAAACTGTATTTTAGGATAGTTTTAGATTATAGAAAAGTTGTAAAGAGTACAGAGAGTTCCATATACCCCACACCCAATTTCCCTTCTTATTGATTTTACATTTGTCACAAGTAGTGAACCAATACTGATAGGTTATCATTAACCCAAATCCAGTTTTTGGTGTTTATCTAAGGTCCTTTTTCTGTTCCAGGATCACACCACTTTTACTCATCATATCATTAGCCTCCTCCAGACTATGGCAATGTCTCAGACTTTCTTTGTTTTGATTACCTTGACAGTTTTGAGGAGTACCGGTCAGGTCTCCTGCAGAATCTCCCTCTACTGTTATTTGTCTGGTGCTTTTCTCATTATGGGATTGGGATTATGGTCATTCTCATCACATCATAGGAAGGGTAGATAACTTACCACTATTGACGTTAACCTTGATGAGCACCTGGCTGCCATAGTTGTTCATCAGATGTTTCCACTGTAGACTTACTGTTGTTTCCCCTCCCTCCCCAGATGAGCTCTTCAGAAGGAAGTCACTGCACGGTCTACACCTAAGAAGTAGAGAGTTCTGTTCCATCTCCTTGAGACGGTAATATCTACATACATTTTTTTGAATATACAGTCCACACGAGAAATCTGTATAGTCTCCCCTATTTGTTTACTTATTCAATCACTTTATATATACCGCTATGGAGTTGTGGATATTTATTTTATGTTATAGCTTATAATACAACACTACATCGTTTATTTTGTTGCTCAAATTTTTCCAGCTTTGACTAGTGGGAGCTCTTTCAGTTGCCTCCTGTGTCTCTTTGGCTTCCCCTCACTGTGTGTGTGTGTGGGGGGGGGAGGGTACTTCTTTACTCTCTGGCACTATAAGATATCCCAAGCTCATTTTGTACATTTGTTGCTGCAGTCCTAGAATTAGCCATTTCTCCAAGGAACCTCCTTTTATTGGAGAATGTTAGAAACCAAGATTTTGGCTCTGAGTGTGCTCATTGCTATTGATGATTGTTTTTCTAATTCTACCTCTCTGCATTATGTTTTCGTGATTTGCTCCATGTTTCTCTCAGTGATCACAATTGGTCACTTGTCTTCCATTGTTGTATCATATTAAGTTTTCATTAAAAAAGTATCTCACTGGGAATGCAAACTGGTGCAGCCACTCTGGAAAACAGTATGGAGGTTCCTTAAAAAATTAAAAATAGAACTACCCTAGGACCCAGCAATTGCACTACTAGGCATTTACCCAAGGGATACAGGGATGCTGTTTCGAAGGGGCACACGCATCCCCATGTTTATAGCAGCACTATTGACAATAGCCAAAGTATGGAAAGAGCCCAAATGTCCATCGATGGATGAACGGATAAAGAAGATGTGGTATATATATACCAATGTGTGTATATATATACACACATTGGTATATATGTGGCATATATATATATATATATATATATATACACACACACACACACACACACACACACACACACACACACAATGGACTATTACTCGGCAGTCAAAAAGAATGAAATCTTGCCATTTGCAACTACATGGATAGAACTGGAGGGTATTATGCTAAGCGAAATTAGTCAGTCAGAGAAAGACACATATCCTAGGACTTCACTCATATGAGGACTTTAAGAGACAAAACAGATGAACATAAGGGAAGGGAAACAAAAATAATATAAAAACAGGGAGGGGGACCAGACATAACAGACTCATAAATATGGAGAACAGAGGGTTATTGGAGGGGGTGTGGGAGGGGGGATGGGCTAAATGGGGAAGGAGCACTAAGGAATCTACTCCTGAAATCATTGTTGCACTAGATGCTAACTAACTAGGATGTAAATTTAAAAAAATAAAATTTAAAAAAATTAAAAAAAAAACAGGGAGTGGGACAAAACATAAGAGACTCTTAAATATGGAGAACAAACAGAGGGTTCCTGGAGGGGTTGTGGGAGAATGGGCTAAATGGGTAAGGGGCATTTAGGAATCTACTCCTGAAATCCTTGTTGCACTGTATATTAACTAACTTGGATGTAAATTAAAAAAAAAAAAAACAAATAAAGGGAAAAAGGAAAAAAAAATGTAACATCCAAATATCTTCTAAGACATTACCAAGCTACTGTATTCACATAATTTTCTTCCTGAATGATACACACTGGCTTCATTTTATTGTATTCTTTTTTTTTTCAACGTTTTTTATTTATTTTTGGGACAGAGAGAGACAGAGCATGAACGGGGGAGGGGCAGAGAGAGAGGGAGACACAGAATCGGAAACAGGCTCCAGGCTCCGAGCCATCAGCCCAGAGCCTGACGCGGGGCTCGAACTCACGGACCGCGAGATCGTGACCTGGCTGAAGTCGGACGCTTAACCGACTGCGCCACCCAGGTGCCCCAATTGTATTCTTTTTTAAATACTGTTTTAT
>NC_080798.1:11149330-11389330 GCF_028018385.1 Neofelis nebulosa
CGGGTCCCTATTGAGTGCTGAGAACATCTCTGGAGTCCAGCCCTCCTCCCCACACCCCTCAGTGGTTCCACCAGTCAGATCGCCATTACTCCTGCCTCATGAGCATCAGAGGGATATTCTTGAAACTTAAGTCAGACCCCATCCCTCCTCTGCTCGGAGCCTTCCCATGCTTCCCATCTCACTGGGAGTAAAAACCAAAGACCTCACCGTGGTCCACAAAGTTCTACAGCCCACCACTACCACCACCCCTCCCGGCCCTCCCCTCCCTCCGCTCTCCCCCTCTCTTCCTCAGCCCCACCGACACCGGCTGCCTCACTTTCCCTCGGACAACTCAGACACGATCCCACCCCAGGGCCTTTGCACTTGCTCCCCCAGAGAGCCACATGGTTCCCTTCCCACCTCCACAGCCTGGAGGCAGCGTATCACAACGGTCGGTCGGTCGCCAGGTTGGGTTCAAATCTCAGCACTGCCACCTACTAGCTATGTGATCTGGGGCCATCATGTTACCTTTGTTTCCTCATCTGTAAAATGGGCTTTCAAAAAGTACGTGTTTCATGGCACCAGTGTGGAAATTCAAAGAACTGGTATGCGTACAGTAGTTGGAGCAGAGGTTAGCATGTCCTGGGTTCTGTAGAAGGGTCTGTTAAACAGAGAATGTCACGTTCTTGGGGAGGGCTTTCCCGGCTACCGGATCTGACCCTGCAGCTCTCCCTACAACCCCTATCTCCTTTTCCTGCCCCTTTTTGTTTCCTTGGCATACTGTCTGTCTCCCCCCCACCCCCCGCCACCCTTCTAGAAGAATGTAGCTGTGTGAGCTCTTGGCTGAATCGCCCAAACTCTTTCGGTCTTATTTGCCTCATTGGCTTGCAAAATCAGGGAGTTTGTCTGCTTCCCTCAGGGCTGTTTCGCTAAGACAGTGCCAAGCGGGCGGTAACAGGTGCTCGGGAACTATTTGTGGAATGAATGAATGAGTGAGTGAGTGAATGAGTGAACATCATTATCTGTGTTATTTTCCCCACTGCTATTCTCATGATCATGGCCCCTGTGTGTTCCTGGGATGCCGGTGGTTTCCTGTGCCCACAACCATACCGAAGATGAAGACCCCTTCCCCTGACTCCCTCACTCCCCCCCCCTCCGTGTGCCCCTGCAGAGGAAGGCGAATACTTCCTGAAGGTGCTGATCCCCAGCTACGCAGCAGGCTCCATCATTGGCAAGGGCGGGCAGACCATCGTACAGCTGCAGAAGGAGACAGGAGCTACCATCAAGCTCTCTAAGTCCAAAGACTTCTATCCGGGTGAGCCCTGGCCCAGGACTCTGCCCTAGGCCTCCTGTCCTCCCACCTGGGTCCTGGATAAGCGGCAAGAGCTGCCCTGGGGGCAGTAAGAGTGATGGGGGCCTCCCCCTCCTAAGGGGACAGAGCTGCTCTCAGCCCCAGGGGCCAGGCCTGAGCAGATGGGGGTGGGGGCAGGGCAAGACAATGGGCCTGCTGCATATTCATGAGCTCATTTGCATGGTGTGCTCGCAGATGTGCCCCTTCCCACACACCTGCCCCTTTGGGTCAGTTGGAGTTGCTGGAGGGGGGTGGGCAGGGAGGCAGGTGTCAGGGTGGCCCTTTGGGGCGTGGGGGGGGGCAGCCATCCGTGTGCACACCCCCGCCGCTTCTTTGCCCCCACTCTCCCCCTGTGGATTTCCCTGTTACCCCATCTTGCCCAGTCCGGGCCGCTCTGGTTTTCTCTGTGTCATTCTTCCTATGTCCTTCTCATTCTGCCTCTGACTTTCCCAATCTCTTGTTCCCTGAGTCTCCATCCCCACCTGCCCTCTGTCCACCTCCTCCGGCTCTCTCTGATTCTGTTGGGACCCCCTCAGCTCTCGTTCCCATCGGTCGGTCCGTCTCTGCTTTTCCCCTTCTCTCCCTCCCTCCTCTTTCCCCCTCTTCCTGCCTTCCCACCCCTCTCCCCAACTTTTCCTTTCCCTCCACCTCTCGTGGTCTCACGTTTTTCCTTCTCTTGCTCCTTAACTCTCTCCGGCCAGTCGTGCACTCAACCAGTATTTCTTCGGTAGCACCCCTCAACGGGGTCACTCTGCCGGATTGCCCCTCATTTCTCCCTGCCTCTGCTCACCCGTCTCTCCTTTTAGGTTTCCTTCTCAGTCTCAGCCCCCTTCATGGGTTTCCTTTCCTTTCTCCAAACCCAGCGTCTTTTCTGCCTGTCCTCCAGCTCTCTCTCTCCCACAACCATAACATTTTCAAGGCCCCTCCACTCCCTCTAATCCTCCTGCGTATGTCACCCCCCACTTCTCTCCCTCCCAAGACAATGCCTGGGCTTCGACATCCAGGAATCCAGGGAAGGCCCCCAGAATTGCATCTTTGGTCCAGAGCTGGCTCTAGTTCATCCTTAATCCCCTTGGATTTTTTAGGTCAAACACCAGAGCTGTAGCCCAGGGTCAGGGCACATTCATATTCTCTCTCTCTCTCTCTCTCTCTCTCCCCCCCCCCCCCCGCTCCCTCCTCCACCCGCCCTGCCTTCCATCTCACTAAGCAGCTTTGGCAAGAGGTTTAGAGAACAGTCCAGGGAACCAGGCACACACACACACACACACACACACCCGCCGCTTTCCTCTTCCACCCTGGCCCAGTTTCCCCCGCACCCCCCTAGGCCCACAAGATTCGGATAAGAACCTGTACCTGGGGCATTTATCCGAGGACACTTGGTTCCTTACTCCTGGGTCACATTGTGTGACATGAGACACATCATCTCCTCCCATCTCAGTGACACAGCCCACAGGCCAGGCAGCTGAGATCCCCAGAGGATGGGACGGTCATTGGCTCTCTTGGGCCAAATACCATTCACACAGGCAGCGTGAGCCAGCAACTCCCCCCAGCCCCAGGACATGCAGCCAGCGCACACACACACACACACACACCCCATTCCTGACATGGAACTTCTAGATCGTCTGGCACGTGCCGGCTCTTGACTCAGAGGTACAGGACACAGCCCTCTAATCCTAGTCCTGCCCCCAGGACTTCCCATGAACCACAGGAACATGAGAAATGAGAATGTTACTGCTTGAGACCATCAGCTTATTTCCCTCTGCTCCTGGCTAACCCCCTTTCATTAATTTATTCACCCCACATCTGCTGGACACCTACTGTATGGACAGCGATGAGGACACAGCCGTGACTGAGATGTCCCGCCCTTTCCCTCACAGATCTCACAGCCCAGGGGGGAAGACAGGCGGGACACCTTCACTGACCCAGCATGGTCAGGGCTAAGATGGGGAAGGCCAGAGGGTGGTGGCAGCCCGGCCAGGGCACCTGACCCAGCCTAGAAAGGTCAGGGAGGGCTTCCTGGAGGAGGGGCCCAGGACAATAAGTAAGAGTGAGCTAGATAAAAGCAGGGAAGAGCACTCCAGGAAGATGAACTGGCATGTTCAAAGACCGGAGGGGTAGTTGGTTCATTGTGACCGAAGCATCCAGAACAGATGACAAATGACAATGGTAACATCCAAAGGGCCCTCTAGGCCTTATGGGTTCACACACAATCACACAGACAGATGGACACACACACACACACACACACACACACACACTGCACTTGTGTTTACTACGTGAAACAAAAACCCACCTGACCTTTAACTCCAGGGGAGGGGCAGAACACAAAGGGTGTCCCCTCCTTGGTACAGGAAACTCCAAGCCCCAGATTCCATCCTTCCAGATCATATGTGGAGAAACTAAGACCCAGAAAGCAGGTGCCCGCCCAAAGCCACACAGACTTCTGTACATCCACTCAGGCACCCTAGAGTGATTCTAAACTCCTTCTGATTTTGAGCATTTGCCCAAAACTCTGTCCCCAGAAAAAAAAAAGCACAGACACACACACTTTAAAAAAAAATTATTGACTTATAAAATAGTTGCCTTAAAGTGCAAAATCTTAAGTGAGTACTTAGTAAATCCATACACATTCTTTTTTACTATGAAAAATACAAAAGCAAAAATGTAACCATTTTGTGCCTTTCCCCCAACACACACACACACACACACACACACACACACTCTCTCCACACACTCCGTATTTAGCACAGGGTGTCTCAGTGGTTAAAAGCCCAGGCTCTGAAGCCAGACGCCTGCATCCAAAACCCTGAACTTTCACTACTGGCTGAGTGAACTTGGACAAATCCCAAACCTTCTCTGTGCCTCAGTGTCCTTAGCAGTAAATCAAGAATCATCGTGCTGCCTGCCTCATACATTAAGTGCACGAATATATACCGAGTGCTCAGATCGGTGCCTAATACCTGGTATTTTGTAAGCACCAGCTGTCATTACTGGACGCTCTTTCAGGGGTTAACCGAACCCCTTCCCCCACAAAGCCCTTGTGGACCCCAGTTAAGAACGACAAAGAGCGGGAAGTCACAGACTCCTGAGCTGGAAGGGAGCCACGCAGAAATGGAGAGAGGAGCCACTCTAGCCAGGCTGTCCCTAGGGCCACCCCGCCCCCCTCCCCCCAGTTCCCACCCTGACCCACACCCTTTCCTATTTACACCCAGACGGAGGCAGCCTGCACGCTGACTCACCCTTGGCTCAGACCAATCCATTGTTCTGGGGTTGGGGGGAATAAGAGTGAGTAACGGCGGCCCAAAGGATATGGGGGATGTCAAGTACACAAGTGACCCAAGACAGTGATACCCAGATGCATGGAGAGACTGCCAGATGCCAGGCTGAGACATGGCAAGGGAGGGGTCAGAGTGGAAACACCATCGTGCTGCACTAGAACGCCCACAGGACGCCAGACACTCACCCCCAGATGTCCCAGACGCCCGGGCACACGAAGCCCGGCACACACTCAAGACCTTCTACAAACCCAGGGAGCTAACGGTCCTGCCGGCAGAGTCCCACCCCGGGAGAGAGACAGACACCGGTTCCACACACGAAACATGCCTGGCTCCCCCGGGCACTCATACAATTGTCACACGGACCAGTCATAGTAGAGTCACCTTTGCCCAGTTGTAATGTCTACACCAAAACACATACTCAGACAGATCAGTCCTCTCCAGTCTCACATACTGACACTTGAGTCTGCCTGTCACTCTCCCTCTTTCTCTCTCTCGTATACACATTCACGTACACACCAGTCATAGTCCCGTCTGTCTGTCTCCTGTACGAAGGCTCGTGCACATACACACACACACCACACACAAGTCATACAAATAGCCTTTTTTAAAAAATGTTTTATTTATTTTTGAGAGAGAGAGAGAAAGACAGCACAAGTGAGGAGGGGCAGAGAGAGAGGGAGACACAGAATCCGAAGCAGGCTCCAGGCTCCGAGCTGTCGGCACAGAGCCCGGTGCGGGGCTCGAACCCACGGGCCTTGAGATCATGACCTGAGCCACCCGGGTGCCCCTAGCCTTTGAACACCTAGAGGTTGTCTCTTTCTTGCCAACACTCCCACTGACATCCAGTCTCAAAGTGATACACACTCGTCACACAGCCTCAATGCTGCTTCATGAGATTCTTTGTTTCTGTGTCTCAAACTCTCATGTTCTACCAGCCCGGTTCTCACCAATAGTATACATACCCTTGAACTTCACAGTGACATCCAAGTCTTTCCCCTGCATAACAGTGCACATATCTTTACTGGATTCACTATGTCACGCGGTCTCTCCCACTCTTTCTCTTACACACATACACAGATAAAGATAATTTAGCCAGTCCTGCCCAAGTATACACATGCATGTATGTGTGCGCGCGCACACACACACACACACACACACCACTCACTCAAACAGCCTAAGAGATATATTCACACTGGTTAGAGTATCACCCAGAGTCTCTGTCCCACACACATATATCCCAACACCACCCAGAGTTGGCTTCTCTTCTCCTAGCTGTCTCCCCACCTCTGATACACACACACACACACACACGCACGCACGCACACACACGCACACACAATAAGCATGCCTAGATTAGAACCACAGCCAATATCTAGGCGATCTCCAGCAAAGGCATCCACCCCACCCTCCTTTCTCCATCCCTGAGTTCCTGCCCTTCCACAAGTTGCCTCCTCTCTCCCCTGTCCACACCCTTGCCCTCCCCCACCCTTCAGCCCTCCATCTGGTGGGTCCAAGCAGGCACTCAGGCCTCTCTTCTGCCTCCCCCATCCCCCAGCCCTTCCCCATCCTCTCCAAAAGCCCAGAGGCCTTCGCTGCAGGCTTTCAGGGGTTGCCACGGCAACGGGGCTTCGTCCCTCGTCCCCCTGGGGGTGGGCTGAAGACCCGGCCAGCCAGACCGATAAGGGGGTTCCAGTTACTGTGGCAACCGTTGCAGGCCTGAGCTCTCTCCGCTTCTGGGGGGGGGGGGTGGTTGGAGGGAGGGAGTGAATGGTTGCCAGAGCAACCGGGAGCCAGCAAGGACTGGGAAGAGGCAGCTGAGCCCTGTCTCCCCTGCCCAGGGCTGCTGTGGGCATCGCAAAGCACTTAAGCATCATCCTTCCATCCCCCTGGGGTTGTTTTGGGGGAGGGACACAAAGTACAGATTATGAAACAGGCATTCCACTCACTTTTCCAGCTACTCATCATGGCCTGAGAACCCTGGATGCCAGCTTCCCCAGGCTTACTTACCATGTGATCTGGGCCCAGTCAGGTTCACTTTCTGGACCTAGGTTTTCTCTTTCCATTAAGTGGGACCTGTCTCCCAGGAATTTTCCTATTCCTGTCTGATGAGTGTGCCCTCTCTCTCCCTTGCTCAACAGGAACCACAGAGCGAGTATGCCTGGTACAGGGCACAGCAGAGGCCTTGAATGCTGTGCACAGCTTTATTGCTGAGAAGGTCCGAGAAATCCCACAAGCAATGACCAAGCCTGAGGTGGTCAACATCCTTCAACCCCAAACCACGATGAACCCCGACAGAGCCAAGCAGGTCAGCAGGGGCAAAGGCTGGGTTTCTGTAAAACCGGTGAGGTTCGGAGAAGACACTTCTCCCATACCACTGGGTTACTGTGGAAGTTTAATGGGGTAACGCCGATAAGAGGTTTGTGGTAGTAGTTAGTTAGTCCTATTATTAGGGAATCAGCCTAGGGACTCCAAACCTCTTGGAGTGGGCTTGATTCAGAGAAAGAGTGAAAGTTTGGGAGAATTTGGCCCAGACAGCCCCCCCCCTCCAACTTATCCCTCCTTCCTGGGATTCTCTAGACCCTCTCTTTCCTTCCACCTCATCCCATTGTCTCCCAGAGCAACCTGCCTCCCACTTCCTGTTCTCACCGGAAGTGGCTTCAGTGACAGCCCATCCTCATCCAGAAGAGTTTAGAAATGACTTCATACTCCCTCTCTCCATGAATTATTGTATGAGAGTAGCCACCATTTTGGAGACGTGGTATTTCGCTAGCGAGAGAGAAGGCACGTCCCTCTCCTACACAGCGCTCTCTAGGAGGGATGAAAGGAGGAGGGCCGGTCCTCTTGGTTGCCTCAGTTACTGGGAAGCGGTGGCGTAGGGGCGTGGCAGCGAGGGGACCAATCACTCTCCCAGCCTCTCTGGTTGCCATGACCACGGCGCTCACCGGGCAGGTGGGCTTGCGGCAGGGGCCCTGGAAGCGTGGCCCCGAATGGGTAGGAGGCGGAGGGGAAGGGAACTGCGCGCACTCCTGCTTTTCTCTCCCTTTCCCCGCTCCCATATACTTGCGCAGACGAGGCAAAGGGGAGAGAGTCCCTGGCAGGAAGACAGGCCACTTGTGAGGGTTCCTTAACGTCTGCCTAGAAGCAAAGACAAGAGACAGACCCTCGGTAAAGGAATCTGGAATTCTTGGGAATTCTTGTTGCCCTGAGATGGGAGAAACCACGGACCTGAGTTCCCCCAAGCTCCTGGGAAAACGGTGGGCGGAAAACCCTGGAAGAATGCTGCCTAGCGGATCGTTCCCAAAAAAGACTTCGGGCTTGGGGGTTTGGAGCGCGGCTGCTGTCCTTGGTGCTGAAGCGTCTCTGCCCGGTCTCTCCCGATTCCCTTCCCACGGGCAGGCCACAGTTGACACACAGTTTACAGGGTCGCAAGGATATTGCCTCTTCCCTCTGCCTTGGTGGCGGCCTCAAAGGGCTCCAAGTTCACGAAGAGTTTGCACATGTTGCAGAGAAATGGGGTCAGCACCATCTGTGCCTGATCCTTCCACCCCACCCCCTAATCCACAGGAATTCAGAGGTAGTGGAATCGAAAGGTTATAGAACCAGGATTTTTCCTCCCTTTACTTATTACTGGGGGGCTTCAAAGAATGAAAGAGTTGAGACTGAAGGCTCAGGCTCTGGAGTCAGATGTTGAGTTGAATCTTACTCTGATAATGTACTTCTTACCTGTGCGACCTTGAACAAGTGACTTGATTTCTCCATGCCTCAAATTTTCTCATCTGCAAAATGAGATTCACTAGGGTACCTACTGAAGGGCAGTGATTAGTGTTCCCTGGTTTTTGAAAAAGCACATAGCATGTATGCCTAATACATAGAAAGTTCTCAAAAAATGTTAGCTGCTGTTATTAGGGGATTTTTAGGTCGGGAGATGGGTCTCCTCTCTTTCTACATTGGACTTGCTGTGTTACTCTGGGTCCCTTTCCCTTCTGTAAGCCTCAGTTTCCTTTCTTTACAGTGTGGAAGCTGGGCCAAATCAGGGATTATAAATTGAAATGCCTCCAAGATTCAGCAAGGGAACATAAAGAATTGAGGACTCTGGCCTCATCAGAGAGATATAATGCCCTAAACGGGGCAGCTGCTACTCAGCTCCACTTAATTCTTGCCTTTTGGGAATGTAGACAAAGTGTGGCCACATCTTCCACATTTTTCAAAAGAAGCCAGAAATATTTGAAATCGACTGATTTTTAAAGGTTGGCTCAGTCTTAAAAACACTATGTATGGGGCACCTGGGTGGCTCGGTCGGTTAAGCATCTGACTCTTGATCTCAGCTCAATTCTCGATCTCAGGGTTGTTGAGTTCAAGCCCCACACTGGGCTCTACACTGGGCATAGAGCCTACTTAAAAACAAAACAAAACAACTATGTGGCTGTGGGCTGCCTATGGCCCGAGGACCATCAGTTTGCCACCTCTGGACTACACCAGTGGTTCTCAGCCCTGGCTGATATCTTATCCTCTAGGTAGCATAGAATGCAGATTCCTGGGTCCCAGCCCAGGGCCACTGAATCAGAATTTCTGGGGTGAAGACTTGGGACTCTGAACACAGATTCTGGACTGGGATCAGATCCTGGCTCTATTACTTACTATCTGTGTGACCTTGAGCAAGTTATTTAGCCTCTCTTGCCTCTGTTTTCCAATCCATAAAATGTGATAATAGTACCTAACCCATGCTTGTAGGATGGTTATAGAAATTAAGTAAATTACTATACAGAAGTGTTTACAGCAGTGTCTGGCCTATGGAAGCACTGTTAGCTTCTGCTATTACTATCATCATCATCATCATCATCATCATTATCATTATTACTATTTGAAAATGTCCACAGACTTCAAATCATGGAGACAGATGGTCTCTCAGGTCTTTCTGGCCCTAAAACTCCTACAGTTCTATGGCTCTGTGATTTCAAGATTCTAGACATACATTATTCTAAAACTCTACTGTTCTAACATCCTGGCACTCCAGGAGTCCATGAAACTGCACCTTGCAATCTCTCTAAGGTGCTGTGGTTCTACCACCTGACCCTATCATGAAGACAGCTACCATTTTCTGAGGGCTTCCCATGTGGCAGGCATTCCCATCACTGAATGTTCCCAATAGTCATACGGAGTAGCTGTGGTTGTGTCGGTGCTGGAGATAAGGAAACTGAGGCACAGAGAGGTGAAGGCATTTGCTCTTACCATGTTTTGGTGAACAATTACGTCATCCTTTTGCCCTCTGAAGTGCTGTATCATACTAAATACCTCTTTACTCTTAGGTCTGGTTTTGTGCATTCTGTTCTATCTGCTTGACTTGTCTGACATTTTTCTGATGATATATATATATTTTTTTAATAACGGCTGTGTTGAGATATAATTCGCATGCTGTAAAGTTCACCATCTTAACGTATACAATTTATTGGTTGTTCAGTATACTCACAAGCTGTGCGTCGATCACCTAATGTAATTCCAAAACGTCTTCACCACTCCAAAAAGAAGACTCCTACCCCTTGGCAGTCACAGCCATTCCCTAGCCCCACTCCCTGTCCCTCCCAACCACTAACCTACTTTTGGTGTCTATGGATTTGCCTATTCTGGATGTTTTATATAAATTGAATGATATAATATGTGGCCTTTGGTGTCTGGCTTCTTTCCCGTAGCCTCATGTTTTCAAGATTAATCCGTATTGTAGGGGCGCCTGGGTGGCTCAGTCGGTTAAGCGTCCGACTTCGGCTCAGGTCATGATCTCATGGTCTGTGAGTTCGAGCCCCGCGTCGGGCTCTGTGCTGACAGCTCGGAGCCTGGAGCCGGGAGCCTGCTTCCGATTCTGTGTCTCCCTCTCTCTCTGACCCTCCCCTGTTCATGCTCTGTCTCTCTCTGTCTCAAAAATAAATAAACATTAAAAAAAATAAAAAAAAAAGATTAATCCGTATTGTAACATAGACCAAAACTTCCTTGTTTTTTATGGCCAAATAATACTTCACTCGATGGAGAGACCACATTTTGTTTGTCTATCAGTTGATAGTCCTTTGGGTTGTTTCTACTTTTCAGCTATTATGAATAATGCTGCTAGGAACATGTGTGGGCATAGGTTTCCGTTCTTTGGGGTATATACATATGAATGGAATTGGGTCAGATGATATGTTTAACTTTTTGAAGAACTGTTAGACCATTTTTAAAGTGTGCCACAGATGTGAGATGTAAATCCAGGTCTGCCCATGGGGGTAACAACCATTTCCTGAGTACCTACTATGAGCACATATTAACTGGATGCTTCACATGGCACCTAACTTAGCACATAGCAGGTGCTCAGAAAATGCTGCTGGTTTGAAACGGATGATGATATGCCCATAAGAGCCAAGCAGAAACATAACTAAGGGGCAGTAGTTCCTTACTGAAGCTCATCATCCCATGAATGATCTCAGGCCTCACACAAATTCTGTGGAGGAGGAATGAATAGCCCCATTTTACAGACGAGAAAACGGAGTCTCAAAGAGGGTATGTCCCTTGCCCAGCATTAGTGGTAGAGCCAGGATGTTGAACCCGAGATCACCAATATATAAAAACTAGGGTGCTTCCCATTCTACAAATCAGAATTTCCAATTAATCTAGAAAACTCGTATCAGGCTGAGTTTTCTCCCTCCCTGCCTACACACACACACACACACACACACGCACACACGCACACACACACACACACCACCAGGTGAGATACACCTGGCCTCCTCCATCCAGTTCCATTCCTGCTTGGTCCTGTGGACACATTATTGTTCCTTCTTCCATCCATCCATCCATCCATCCACACACTTTTTGCTGTATGCGTACCAGGCATTCCCCGAGGCCCCAAGAACCCAGTAGTCAACAATCCAGACAAAAATCTCCACCCTTGTGGATCTTACATTCTTTCTTGGGGACACCAAAACCCAGAAAATGAATAAAATAAGTAAATGGCAGAGAGTGAAAAGTGCTATGAAGAAAAATAAAGCAGAAAAGAGGAGGAAAGAGCACTGGGGCATTTTTTTCTCCTTTTTATTTTGAAAATGTTTAAAAGTAACACAGTGAACTCTCTACACACTGCACTTACATTCACCAATTGTTAACATCTGCTTTACCTCTTCACACACACACACACACACACACACACACACACACACTGGTTGGTTTTATTTGTGTGTTTGTTGGGTTGTTTCTTTATTTTTGCTGATCCACTTGAGAATAAGTATAAACGTCATGACTGTTCACCCCTACATTCTTCAGCATGCATCTCCCAAGACTAAGGGCGTGTCCTATATTGTTATGTTACTATTATCACACCTACAAAAGCTAATACCAATTCCATACTTTAAGTTAATAAAAAGCTCATATTCACATTGTCCCCAAATATCTTTTATATCTATAAAGTATTTTTCTTAAAAAAAAATTTTTTTTAAGGTTTGTTTTTGAAAGAGAGAGAGAGAGATAGTGCCAGCAGGGGAGGGGCAGAGAGAGGGAGACACAGAATCCGAAGCAGGCTCCAGGCTCTGAGCTGTCAGCACAGGGCCCAATGCGGAGCTTGAATCCTTGAACCGAGAGATCATGACCTGAGCTGAAGTTGGACGCTTAACCGACTGAGCCACCCAGGCACCCCTATAAAGTATTTTTCTATCCAAGAATATTCATGCATTGCATTGGGTTGTTATGCCTCATTACTCTCTTTTAATCTAGAATAGCCTAACATATATTAGACTATATATTTTAGTCTATATATTACATAGACTATATACTTATAAATATAGTCTAATATAAGACTATATATTTATATATAATTATATATAGTATATATAAATATATACTATATATAAATATATGCTATATATTTATATATAAATATATATGGTGTGTATATATATACTATATACACTATAGTATATATAATATCTATAATATCTAGATATTATATATGTATATAATATGTACATATTATATATAATATCTATAATATCTATAATATATAGATATTATATATATGTATATAATATGTACATATTATATATAATATATATTATATATAATATATATATATAAAGATTTTTTAAAGTAATCTCCACACCCAGTGAGCGGCTCAAAATTGCAACCCTGAGATCAAGACTCACTGTCTACAGACTGAGCCAGCCAGACACCTCATCTACTATGTATTTTGAAGGTAGTGGCAACAGGATTGCTGATTGGGTGTTGAGTGGGAGAGAAAGAGAAGACTCCTAAGTCTTGAGCCTGAGAAGTGAAAGAGTGCAGTTTCCACATACTGACATGAGGAAGACCATGGCAGAAACACATTTGAGAAAATGAAGAGTTTCGCTTCGGACTTCTAAGTCTGAGGTGTCCATTCTACATGATACTAGCGATGTGAGGTTAGCAGTTGGATACAAGTCTGGAGGTGTTTGTATAGGGACAGAAAATAAGCAAAATAAACAAGCCTTGATAACTGGGGTGGTAAGGTCCCTCCAAGGAGGTGCATTTGTGCAAAAACCTGAATGATGAGAGAGGTGAGTCTTCTTTTCTGGGAAGGAACATCCTAAGTAAGGGAACAGCAGGCGCAAAGGCCCTGAGTCTGGACCAAGCTTGCAAGTTGGAGGAACAGCAGGGAGTCTAGTAGCCTGCGCAGGGGTCAGCAAGAGGGAGCGAGTGAAGAGTTGAAGTCGGATCACACAGAGCAGAGCAAGGAGAGTAGTGGTTCTCAGTTTTGTCAAAGCCCACGCCCTCTTTCTCCTGCAAATATTTTTCCCACCCCACTTAACTCTGAAATTGTATACACACACATACACACACTCATTGCGGCACATGAGAAAATACATATGATGTCAATATATTACATATCTAAATCTGTCATATTTTTAACAGTCGTATTGAGATACTCATTCGCATCCGTACAATTCACCCATGTAGAGTGTGCAGTTCGAAGTTTTTAGTATATGCAGAATTGTGCATCCATGCCCACAATCAATTCTAGAACATTTCATTTCCTCAAAAAGCAACGTTGATCCCCTTAGTTATCACTCCTCAATCCCCACAGCTCAGCAGCACCACCACCCCCACTCCAGGCCTAAGCCACCACTAATCTACTTTCTGTGTCTATAGATTTCCCTGCTCTGAACATCCATATAAATGGAATCATACAATAGGTGGTCTTTTGTGTCTGGCTTCGTTTCACACAGCGTGTTTTCTAGGTTCATCCACGTTGTAGCCTGGGTCGGTACTTGGTCCATTTAAGTTGACTGCCAAAGAATATTCCATTGTACGGATGTACGTTTTCTTTATCCCATAAGACTTTTTTACATAAGAAATGAAAGGAAGGCGATTTGTTATAAAATGAGATGGATTTTAACATGTAAGTGTTCAGCCAGGACCCCAGTAGAAGTAACGAAATAGTCACCTGCCCACACCTCACCCAGCCTGAGCGAAAGAGACAGGGACAAACACAGGGATCCAGGGTGTAGCATCGGACACATAAATAATATATGTGGTGTTACTACTGTTGTCATGTTTTATTTTTAAATGACGAACGACTCGGTGAAATTCAAAACAAAACAAGGTACGATCTTCCCTTCATTTACTGATTGGTTGCATTCCTGGCAATTTCAGTCGATCTTAAAACCATTGGGGGAAACAAAATTAGGTACTTACATGGATCATGGGGCTCAGGTTTGGGCTCTGAGATTTATAAACAGACTTTTTACCGAGATGAATGTCCAGGGAGGCATTTAAAATCCATATAGGGGTCACCTGGGTGGCTCAGTCAGGTAAGCATCTGACTTCGGCTCAGGTCATGATCTCACAGTTTGTGAGTTTGGGCCCCGCATCGGGCTCCGTGCTGATGGCTCAGAGCCTGGAGCCTGCTTCGGATTCTGTCCCGGGCTCTCTGCGCCCCTTCCCTCCTCATGCTCTGTCTCTCTCTCGCGCGCACACAAAAATAAATAAACATTAAAAAAATTTTTTTTAATAAAAATAAAAGCCACGGGGACCTGGACGGTTCATCCTTGTGAAGAACTGACTCTCACATTCTGGGGTGCAAATACCCAAGGCCCTGCCCACTGAATGCCTGTATCTGCTTCAAGTCACCATGACAACCAAAACCGCTCCCACAAATGTCCCAAACACCCCCCAGGGGCTGGCTCAGGGGCAGAGAGGAGACACAGGGGTGACAGCGTCAGGGGGTGGAACCCACAGGTCTGACAGGACACGGGGAAGACTGAGAAAGAGGAATTTAGGTGTGGAAATGCTCTCGGATATGTGAAAGGAGAATTTGGGCATTGAAATCTCCCCGCTGGAATTCAGACTGATCGGATTTGCAGCGGCAAAGGACCGGCTGCTCTGCACCCCAGTAGGGGACCACTGTTATTTAAGCGATCGATTTTCTCCCTGCCTTTGCCGGTGTAAGGTCTTGTTATCTTCATTCTACACCTAGGACAACGGTATTAGACTGCTAGGGCTGTCCTGACAAAGCGCCACCGGGTGGCTTAAGCAACAGAAGAAATTCATTCGCTCCCAGTTCCTGAGACTGGAAGTCTGCGATCTGGGGCAGTGTTGGTTTCTTCGGAGGCTTCTCTCCTTGGCCTGCCGGCAGTCGTCCTCTCTCTCTGTGTTCTCATGCGGTCTTCCCTCTGTGCTGTGCGTGCCTGTGTCCTAATCCCCTCTTCTTCTAAGGACGCCAGTCGTATTGAATCAGGACCCACCCCGGTAGCCTCACTTAACCTTAGTTGCTTCCTGAAAGACTCTGTCTCCAGGGGCACCTGGGTGGCTCAGTAGGTTGAGGTGGGAATTCGGCTCAGGTCATGATCTCACAGTTTGGGAGTTCCAGCCCTGCGTCAGGGCTGTGTGCTGACGGCTCAGAGCCTTGAACCTGCTTCAGATTCTGTGTCTCCTTCTCTCTCTAACCCCACCCCCACCCCCACCCTGCCCTCTCTCTCTCTCTCAAAAATAAACATTAAAAAAAAATCAAAAATAAAAGACCCGCTCTCCAAATACAGCCCTATTCCGAGGCACTGGGAATCATGTGAATGGTGGGGACAACAATTTGGCTGATAACAAAAGGAGGTTAAGGGAGGCGACCTTGACATAGGGCAGGAAACACCATGGAGCAGGAATCCGTGAGTCTGGATTTCAGCTCCTTTGCTATCTGGGTTACCTTGGGGCAAGTCCCTCGGTCTCTTAGGCCTCAAGTGGCTCATCTGTAAAATGAGACTTAATGAGTCCTTTTCTGGGGCTGGGAGTCAGAGTGTTCAATGAGCTAGAAGGCTAGGGCACCAATGCAAGTGGGGAACAGTGTCCTGGAGGGGGCCCACTGGGTCAGCCATTAGGCCTTTAAGGTGCGGGATGGAAGAGAGGTCCCAGGGGCCCCAGAGGCATGGGACAGGGTGGCTGAGCGCCTACTGAGGGGACTTGGAGTATTAGCCCTTTTTACTTATTTATTTTTTTAACCAACCTATATGGAAGCATTTCACTTTTTAACAACCCATAGGACCCTGGGGTGCATTTCAAGGGGCACACCGGGCCTGGTTTGGGGCACTTGAGAGCAGGGGGGCGAGAATGACTTAAGACGGCCAGCCCCAGACTGATTTACTGTTCAGTCTCCACCCACCATCCTAAAGACCCTCCCTCTCCCTCCACACGCAGGCCAAGCTGATCGTCCCCAACAGCACCGCGGGCCTGATCATCGGCAAGGGGGGCGCGACAGTGAAAGCCGTGATGGAACAGTCGGGTGCCTGGGTGCAGCTGTCCCAGAAGCCAGAGGGCATCAACCTTCAGGAGCGCGTGGTGACAGTCAGCGGCGAACCGGAGCAGGTGCACAAGGCCGTGAGCGCCATCGTGCAGAAGGTACAGGAAGACCCCCAGAGCAGCAGCTGCCTCAACATCAGCTACGCCAACGTGGCTGGCCCCGTGGCCAACTCCAACCCCACCGGCTCACCGTACGCCAGCCCCGCTGATGTGCTGCCCGCCGCCGCCGCCGCCTCGGCCGCCGCCGCCTCCGGCCTGCTGGGCCCCGCGGGGCTGGCGGGCGTGGGCGCCTTTCCGGCCGCCCTGCCCGCCTTCTCAGGCACCGACCTGCTGGCCATCAGCACGGCGCTAAACACGCTGGCCAGTTACGGCTACAACACCAACTCCCTCGGCCTGGGCCTCAACTCGGCCGCAGCCTCCGGGGTCCTGGCCGCCGTGGCCGCCGGTGCCAACCCCGCCGCCGCCGCCGCGGCCAACCTCCTGGCGTCCTACGCGGGGGAGGCCGGGGCCGGGCCGGCCGGAGGGGCCGCCCCGCCTCCACCCCCGCCCCCCGGAGCCCTGGGGTCCTTCGCCTTGGCCGCAGCCGCCAACGGCTACCTCGGGGCCGGGGCGGGCGGCGGAGCGGGCGGCGGGGGCGGCCCGCTGGTGGCCGCCGCAGCTGCGGCAGGGGCCGCCGGGGGCTTCCTGACGGCCGAGAAGTTGGCGGCCGAGAGTGCCAAGGAGCTGGTGGAGATTGCGGTGCCTGAGAACCTGGTGGGGGCCATCCTGGGCAAAGGGGGCAAGACGTTGGTGGAGTACCAGGAGCTGACGGGCGCCCGCATCCAGATCTCCAAGAAGGGAGAGTTCCTGCCAGGCACGCGGAACCGGCGGGTCACCATCACGGGCAGCCCTGCGGCCACACAAGCCGCTCAATACCTCATCAGCCAGCGGGTCACCTACGAGCAGGGAGTGAGGGCCTCAAACCCCCAGAAAGTGGGATGAGGCCTGTGGTGTTTGCTCCCACCCTCCTTCCTGTCCCTTCTCCTCCTCTTCCTTCTCCTCCCCCTCCCCCACACCCCCAACTCCTGACCTCAGCTCGGTGTAGTCCTGCTCCTCGTGGGATGGGGCTGGGGTAGGCCTGACTGCACCCCCCCTTCTGGTAGTCATAGGCAGGATTGAGTGCTGGCTGGGGATGGGGCCCAGAAGCTCCCTCCCCAGCCCTGAACTGACCCCTCCTTCCCTCCCTATGCTTGACTGGGCCTGACCCTCCTCTCCCAGGGCCCAGGTCTGTGTGATATCTGTATATATTGCATTTTGTTGATTTTAATAGAAAACAAAGCGTTATTTTCTCTTTCTTTCCCTCCTTTTTTTTTTTTCTTTTTATTTTCCTTTTCTTCTACTTCTTCTTTTTTGTTTTGTTTTTTTTGTTTGTTTGTTTTGGTTTGTTTTGGTTTGGTGTTTTGGTAAGGATTTCCGCCCCCGCCCCCCCTTAGAAGTTTTTGTTTCCATATGGGAGGAGGGGAGGGAGCCTCTGGGCCACCTAGAATGAGGGGCCTCCCCAAAACAACACCCCACCTCTCCTGCTTTCGGTTCCAGATCTGAAGGAAGGGATGGGAGTAGAGGTAGCCGAGGAATCTGAGCTGAAATGGGGTATTTGGAGCAGGGACCCCAGAGTTCCCAGATCTTCTCAGCGGCTCTACCCCTCTTGGAATTGCCCCTTCTAGGTGGGACTGTTCACTGTTCTGTTGTCAGGTTGTTATGGTGGGGGAAGGGGGTGGGGGAGCGGTGTGCAGTGCCTGCTGGGAATGAGGCCGGCTCTGGGATTGGTCCAGTCCTGTGGGCATGACTCTTGCGACGGGCTGGAACAACTTCCGGTGGCGTCTTCGGTGGTTTGACTTAGAGTAATGGGAATGAAGGTCTCTGTTGGGATGTCACTGAGTCAAGTACTTTCTGGGGTGCTTCTGGCACTCCTTATGATGTCACGGGAAGCAGTTCCCCAGAGGTCACTTCCTGTGATGACACAAGAGACAGGTACTTCCTATGATGTCTCAGTGAGCCTTCCTTGGAGGCTACTTCAGGGATATCATGGGGCCAAGTACTTCCTGTGGGATCTCCAGGGTATTTCCCGTGACGTCACTGGGATGGAGCATGCACTTCCCGTACTGGGCCATGGCCAGTCACTGACACTCCTTCTCCACTCGCAGCCCTCTTTGGTGGGTCGTGGCCCGGGGGTCTTCCTAGGAGGAGAATGAGGGGTGGGACTTGGATCTTATCTGGAGAACTCTAAGGAAAAAGACCCAGTATTGCCAGGGCCACCTCTATCCGAACACACCAAGTCTGCGAGCTCACCTGGCAGCGAGGGGTGGGAGATGGAGCTGGTGAAAACTGCTGTTAAAGACCCCCATTCCCACCCCGCCTTTTGTGTGCATGCTCGTGTCCGCGTGGCTTTGTTCCATTGAGTCTGGTGAGCCAAACGTGTGGTGGCTCTGTCGGGCCATCATGACCCCAGTGTAGAGTTCAGTGAGCCACGGCAGGGGCCCTTGAGCTGGAATGCTCCGTGTGGTCTGAGAGTTTAGATTGGCTTGTGGTTTCCAGCAAGCTGGAGTGCTTTAGTAGTATCGGAGGGATCCGAGTGTCTTGGTGCTCTCTCACCACGGGCCCTGAGGCGCTAGAATGTTCTTTCTGGATGGAGTCTGCCAAGCCAGGCAGCCCTGAGAGATGGTTTGGGAGTGGCTTCCCTGAGCACTGCGGCTGTGGTCTGCTCTAAGGCCTTGTTGGCGGGCTGAGATTTCAGGGCCTGCCAACGCTATGGACTTAGAATAGCTGAGACCCACCTGTACCCTCGCCCATCTCCCCCTTTCCCTTGGAGACCACCTCCGCTCCCTCCAACCCAAAGCAGGGCCCCCTGGTTCCATCATCAGCATCTCTGGGGGAGGGGCACCCATGCCCATCCTCTCCCCCATTTGTTCCCCTCCTAGGTCTTCCAGACCCTTCTCTGTCCCATGGCTTTGGGGGAATCAGGCCTCCTCGTCTCTCTCCCACACGAGAGAAGAAAAGCCAGAGACAATTCCCACCCCTAAAGCCTGGGAGACCCCTGCCCCTCGCTAGAGAGCCACCCCCAAATCAAAATGTGAAAATCCCTAGAAAGCAATAGCCTTCAAGGTACCTTGCACTGAATTTCCCACCCCGCCCCTTCCACCTAATGGGAGGCTGTAGCTTGGGCACTAGGGTGACTTTTTTCCATGCCCTCTTCATCTCCAGGGTGGGGGGCAGGCCCCATTTCCCCACCCCCCACCTCCCATCGCTGCTGCCCCCACCCCTAGTCTCCAGACTGAACCCAGATGGAGATTCCAGTGCCAAAACAATTCTTGATGTAACTTTGTACATATCTTCTGCAGGGGGCGGGGGCGGGGGCGGGGGGGGGGGCTCTTGGGGTGGGAGGTGGAGGTGGCCCTGTGGGCCATTGCTCCCCTCCACCTCTCAAAAGACCCTACAGTATTTCGCACTATCTCCACCCATAGTGGGTATTGCAATGTCTAGCTGGAATATCCCCCTACGGCCCCCCAGGCCCCCACGAGGAGGGGAAGGAGCCAGGGAGAGGTAAAACACGGTCTGGGAGTGGGGAGGTGGGATTTGAAAGCGCTAATTTGCATATCATTTGCATCCTCAGCTGCCCTGGTTTGTCAGATGCTTTCTATAGCCCCTTTCAAGGGGGTCCGGGTCCCAATCAGCAGGACCCAGTAGTCCTGTCACACAGACACGTCTCTGGAGGCTGGGCCTCCCGAAAAACGTTCCCCTGGGGTATGTGTGTGACAACCCTCTCCCTATTCACATTTCTCGGGGACCCCCCCTACCCCACCAGCCAGGGGTATCTGAAAGGTAGTTTGCTAGCTCAGTGAGCTAGTTCACTCGCCAGATTGGTGAGTGGAGAGCCACACACCTTTCTCCATTTTTACCCTAGGAAACCCCCTCCACCACCTTCCCCAACCCTTGAAAGTCTCTTTGCATTCTGACCTCAATCTTTCGTGCTGCAGTGTGTCCAGAGGGGACACAGATGTGGGGTCAGGGATGGGGATCATTGACAGACCCACCGCCTCTTTTTTTTCTCCTCTTCCCTGTCAGCCAATCAGATCTCAGAGACTCTGAGTGGCCTCCTTGCACCCTGCTCTTCAGCACCCAGTAGGTGCTTAATAAGTGTTTGCTGCATTAAACTGTCTCCCTGTAACTCCCCATTCGCCCTCCAGCTCCCAACATCTTCCCCCAGAACTTCCCTCTCTCTTTCTTGGGCTCCCTATGGCTTTCTACCTTTTTCTCCTTGTGGCTCCCATCATTACCTGTCCTGTCTCTATCTTTGTCTAAATCTGTCTTTTGCCCTCTTCTCAACCCTCTCAAATCTCTCTCCTCCCCCATTCCCCCAGCAATTAAAAAAAAAAAAAAAAAGTGCCAAACTTCCTTAGAACTGAGCCGCTCTGGGGGGAGGGAACCTCAGATAGAGAGGAGAGAAATGGAGCCATCTCACTTTGAGGAGGCCCCTAAGAGGCATTGAAAGAGTCTGTGGACACTTAGCTAAATTGGGTCCCCCTTCCTCACCCCTCCCACCCTGAGTTTTTCTTAGAATCTTTGTAAGAAAAAAAAAAAAGAAAAAAAAAGAAAGAAAAAAAAAAAAAAAAACTCCCTCTCAGCTAACCCCTAACCTTTTGGATCCCCCAAATTCCACCAGCCGGGGAGAACCCCACTTTGCCTCCTTCAGGCAATTCTGTAGAAATTGGGGAGGGGACAAGCTCAACCCCTCTTCTGTTGGCCTCGAGGGACGGGTGCCAGCTGGATTCCAGAGAAGGACCTCAAAGCACTTAACGAGAAGGGGTTCAATGTGCCAAATTCACCTCCTTCATCCCCCGTCTCAGGGGCCTCTGAGCCAGCCTGCCCCAGCCACCTTCTTCTGCCCTGTCCCAACCATCTCTGCATGGGCAAGGAGGCTTCACTGCAATAATTATTAGGGGATCAGAAGGTGAAGATCGTGTGCCACCTTTATCTGCCCTAGCCTGCCCCGGACTTGTAGGTGGGAATTATGGGTATCCCAAGCGGAGTTTGGTAAGAGTCAGACTTAGAGACCGTTGGGGACCTAGGCTTGGAAGAACATGGCACCACTTTTCGGAGTGGTATTTCTTCTCCCCTTCTTAACCCCCAAGTCCCGCACTCTCCCGTCTTTCCGTTTCTCTTGCCTACTTCTCCATCCCCCACCCTCCTTACTTCGTTTCTGATTGGTGGCCTACCGTTTGGAAACCGAGGGGATTCCCCTGCATTGATTGTCGCTGTGGCAAGACCAGGACTCGAGGTCGCGAAACGCGGAGCGGTGGAAAAAGTATTAACTAAGAGCGGCGACGAGGCTGGCTATTGGGGGCGGGCGTCCAGGCTGCTGATTGGGTGCCCACCTCTCGCGACAGCCAGGCAGGCCTTCGCTGTTGGCCACGCCCCTGCCCCGCGCCGACTTTGAAACTCCGAGGCCGGCTATCGCGAAAGCCTGAACCGGATGTCACGATGGGGAGGACGGGATCGCGATGCCCAAGTTGGGGCACCGAGGGCCGGGGACACAAGTTTACGGCTCTCGTGGAGTCGCGACACCCAGCCCTGCTATCTGATCCCTCTACACTGCAGTCAGCTGTCTGGACGCCGTGGTGGAGGGGCTTCTCTCGGTGGCGCCGCGGCTGGTGTGTGTCAGGTCCGTCTCAGTGGCCCCTGCCAGTCGCGTTGGGGATTGCTGGGTGGCAGGGAGGGAGATGGGGAACGTCTCTGTGGGGGGAGGGGGTGGGGGGGGTGGGGGTTGCTGTTTTTTAACCCCTTCTCAGCCAGTCCAGGACATTCTTGTCTCTCAGAGATAAGTGGGGGGGACCGCCTAATCCCCCTCCCGCACACCTTTCCTCCTCCCTACCCCACCCCCCCAAAACCACCAACCTCTCATATTCTAAGTGACTCCATCACCACCGGCCACCGGGACCTGCGGCCTCATTGCTCCAGCCCGCCCCACTCGACCGTCAGACTCGCTCATCGAACTCTTTTTGATTAACCCTTTCTGTGTTCATCCCACGGAAAACTGTGTGTCCGGCGAGGGGGAGGGGGGAGGCGAGGGGCAGCAGCTACCTTTCCTCCATCTCCTCCCACCGCCCATGCCTCCCCACCCGCACCCCATCCCATGGCCTACCCCATCCCTCACCTTAGGGTCCTCCCCGCCCTGGGGAGAGTGACCCTTTATAAATATCTCTGCTGTTTGGCTTTGTCCCTTTCAAAGGCGGGGCCAGGGGCGTGGCCTCCTGCACGCGGAGCGCTGACTCCGGCCCCAGTCTTATCTGTGCCCTCCCCCCACACTCCCCACCCCTTCATTGTAAATAGTCACTTTTGTACTGGGTTTGAGCCAGGGGACGTGGGGAGTCATTTTTTTCCTTTGTGTTGACATCTCAGGCCCCTGGAGGCATGGCCCACATTCCGGTTACATTTGGGAGAATCCCAAGGTGGGTCCTCTCACCTGCCCCCAGTGCCGAGGATTTCAAGATATCAGTATTACTCCCAGAGGAATGCGGTGCACCGATCCCCTCCACGGGGAGGTGGGAGAGGCGTGGCAAAGGTGTAGTCTGACGGGATGTCTCGGTTGTCCCCATCTACGAAATGGGTTGGTCCTCCAGGTTCCCTGGGGAGCCTCGGTGAGATAATGGTGGAGTTAGCATCTCTCTTTGCCCCTTTCTCTGTTTGGGACAGACAGGGTAGGAGAGTGGAGGCGAGGGGATGACTGTCTATGGAGAACAGACCGCTAAATCCTTACTGGGGACCTTAAGCTAGCTTCTCCCACGCTTGTTCTCCCTCTTGGCCAATGGGGGGATTGGAGGACCTGTGAGGTCCCTTGGGTATCCCCAATCCTTACATTAAAGGCCCAAGCCCAGAGCTGGCCCGCTGCCTGCTGTCCCACATTCCCACATTCCGTTTCTTGGGCCCAGACCATCCGCCATGTGGCCATGCCTCCAGTGCCTCCATTCAACCCCCTCTAACTGATTCCTTCCATCCTCTGCGACCAGAGAAGCCGCCCACCTCCCCACCTCCCCCCCCTCCCCCACCCCCCCACCACCTCCAGAAGCTCCTGGCTGGGGCCCACTGCCCTCTCCCCTCCCCCTCCCCACATTGCCATGCCTGGGCCACGCCCACCCCCCCACCCACCACCCCCAGTGTCCGTCGTGTGACCTAGTGCACCATGTATTAGCTTCCATGGCCCCCACCCCGGCCCCCACCACACCCCTCCCCCCCTCCCCCCCTCCCTCGGCGACTTCACCTTTTTTTGCCGCGATAAACGCCATCTCAGCATCTGTGTCTAATGTTGTCTTTTTTGCTTGACATCACACACTCCTTCTTAACCCATCCCCTTCCCTCTCCCTCCTCCCCACACCTCCCCCCTCATCCTGAATTCTTTCCCCCTTTCCCTCGAGGGCTCTGGGCATCCAGGGGAGGGGGTGGGGGGACCCCTGAGGATGGGCTCAGGAGGGGGAAAGAGGGGAGGGGTGGATTATTCTCTCTGGACTGGGCCAGCACCCAGAGCAAATGTGTCAGAGGAGAGCCAGCATCCAGGTTTGGGGGGGGGGGGGGGGCTCAGTGTCCAATCAGGAGGGTCCACGCCACTACCTGCACCACATATACTCAGCACGACGGCCGCACAAAGACGCTCCTGGACCCAAGTCCACACGCACAGCATTGCAAACGCACAGCCCTGAGCAGAGTCAGGATAGCCTGGGGTTACGGTTTTGGAGTCAGGTAAGATCCGGATTCAGATCCCAGTGCTGCTATGTAACCCTGGGCCCTTGCCCCTCAGAACCTCCAGCTCCCGATGTATGAAACGGAGACGTTTTTAATGTTATTTCTACGGTCGATACCAGGATTCAATACACTTAAATCCGCTTAAAAAAAAAAATCCGCTTTAAAAAAAAAAAAAATACTGAGCACGTACAATCTATAAGGCACCACTCTGGGTGCTGGAGATAAAGCGGTTAACAAAACAGACCCAGATAGCTCTGCCTTCATGGAGCATAGATTCTCCTGGAAAACCTGGAGATTCTTCCTTAGCACAGAACCTGGCATGCGGGACTAAAACCAATTCAGAGGTTGCAAACCATCCGCCAGCAGGCCTGTCTGGTGCACACGCAATCTCGTTGGGCCCGAACAGCGGTTTGTGTGAATTTGGTGCCAGCATTTAAACCTTGGGAGACTTCTGAAAATGTGGGTTGCAGGACCCTCCTGAGGCATCAGATGTGCCATTATCTGGTGATAGCCACGTGGCCAGAATTGGCCCGAGTGGGCCAGTCACTACCCCTCATCCAGGGCAGGCAGCATCAGCCCCTCCCTCACCCTACACTCTGCTTTGGTGTCACCTGCCTGGCCCCTGGACACATCTGAGTTTGCAACCCCTGTGGTAAACGTTTAATACCAAGCCCCTTACATTTTGGAGGTGTCAGAGATGGCTGGGCAGGTGATGCTGTCCCAAGCACGAGGACGAATGGCATTGGAGTTTGAGAGACAGGTTTAGGGTGAGGCCAGACGGGCAGGTTCCGGTGTGACTGGGGTGCCTCGCTTCCTCTCTCTGGGTCTCAGTCTCCACGTATGGAAAATACCCTACAAAGGTGTACTTACCTTCTGGAATATTCCAGAAGGATTCCACGGGCGCATCACCCCATCAGCACCTGACACAGAAGAGATGCTCAGCACACGGTGGTCACTTGTAGAGATCCTTCCAACTGAAAAATAACAATAAAAGGGTTCTAGGGAAGAACAGAAACCGAGAGAGGGGGGTAGGAGGAAGGAAACTGAGGCTAGGACAAAGTGAGAAGGCAAGTAGCAGACGTGGAGAAGAGTCCTCAGCTGCTCGGGGTGTGGTTTTGTTTTTTTTTTTTTCATTCATTCAGTCAACCATCCATTCATTCATTTGTTCCGCAGACATTTATTGAGCACCTGCTATGTTCTCAGGCCTAGGGACATGGCAATAGCCCTGACAGGTCACTGTTCTCGTGTTGCCAGCCCGAAAGCCACATCCGCACCTCTTAGCACACAGTCGATGCTCAAAAGTCTACCATTCCTGGCCCCACAGGCACGTCTGGTCCTGGTCTGTGGCCCACAAGTATTGCCTGGTATTCAGAAATATTGCCTAGCCAGGCCATTTTCTGGAAAAGTCGAGGACTTTTCCGCCAGGAAGCTGGGAACTTCAAAGGGATTTGAGGGAGAGGGTGGAGTGTGGTCTCTAGTCTGCTTTGTGACTTTGGGAATCTCTCTGACCTCTCTGACCCAGGAAGTGGAAAGGAGAGGAGCCGAGGTCAGGATGTAGGTGAGTAATGGGGGATTCCTGACTCCCTCAAAGCCTCCAAACCTCCTCTGGAGGGGGGGGGGCGGATTTTAGGGGTGCAGGGTGGCCTCAATGAGAAGAGAGATGAAGAAAAAAGAAGGAGTTGCCTGGAGGAGGGAGATGGCCCCTGAGGCAGGGCTGGGAGGGGAGGAAGGAGGGAAGAGCGGGGCCTGGGTCCGGGGATGGGGGTCTCCGGAGTGGCTCTGAGAGAGCACATCAGAGCAAGGTCATTTGGAGAGAACAGAGAAGGCAGAGGTGGACCGGCAGAGAGGGAAAGACAAGCAGAAACACGAAACAGACAAGAGACAGAAACAAGACAGGGATGGGGATACGGTTGCCAGATGTAGCATATAAAAATACAGTATGTCCGGTGACCTTTGAATTTCAGATTAAAAAAAAAAATTCCTTAAGGATAAATATATCCCGTGCAATGTTGGAGCTATACTTACACTAAATGTTAGCTGTTGCTTATCTAAAATCCAAAGGTAGCTGGGCATCCTGGATTTTATCCGGCAACCTTAAAAGGAAGAGAACACAGAGATCTGAGGGGCATCAGTGACGCCAGGACAACTAGTCAGAGGAGTCAGGTCGTCTGGGTCCACTTTCTGGAATCCTAAAGCCGGTGTGCTTGGCTCAGCGCCCCTCTCTCTCCCCGGGTCCCCTTCTCTCTGCCCCTGGGGCTCCCTCTCTCTGCGTCAGTCTCCCCAGCTCTCTGCCTCTCAGACCCCTCTCTTTTCCACTCCGTTTCCCTCTCCTGCAGACAGTCTCTCTGTTCCCTCCATTCCTCTTCCCCCTTCAGTCTTGCTCTACCCTCAGGCATCTGCCTCAGACATCAAAGGTGATTGACCCACCAGGTCACCCTTCCCTAAGTTAAGTGGGCTTCGGGGCAAGTGACAAGCAGGTGGGGAGTGCATTCAGGGACACTACTGTTTTCCTCAGTCAGGGCTGTTGAAGCTTGGGGCTGGGAGGGGGAAGAGACAGTCTACTGGAAAAACTCTCCATCAGCAGGCCAGGCCTTGGTGAGTCTGGCAAGTACAGACCTCCCCAGGGTCCCCTCCATCCTCCTATCCCCAACTGTGACTTAGTCTTTCTAAAGTGTCCTCTCCACCAAAACGCCCCATTGCAGCATTCTGGAGAGAGCTCGGCCACATGGTTTCTGCCCCCCCCCCCCCCCACGCCCTTGCCTCTGTCTCTCTCTCTGCCTCAGTTTACCTTCAGTACCTCTGGGTGTCTGTCTCATCACATCTGCCTCCTTCCATCGCTCTTTTTCTCCCCCCCCCCACCTCTTTTTTTTTTTTTTTTAATTTCATCTCCTTGTATCCCTCCAGGGCTCTGCCTCTCTGCTCGCTTCCGCTGGGGGGGTGGGATCTCTGCGTACCTCTCTGAATCACTTTCTGTTTCTGCCCGCCTCCGCATCTCCTTCTCCCTGTGTACCCATTATCGCTGAGGGGCAGCGAACAGATTCCACTCCGGCCAGTGTAAACTTAGTAGGGGACACAGAGCCTGTATGAAGAAACTCTCCAGGCTGTGCCTTCAAGGCACTTCCAAATCTATCCTCCAGAAATAGCCGCCCAGGAACTGCTGGTCCTCCTGCAAGATCAGGAAGCCAGCCGCTGGGCTCCGCAAGGGCACCAGCCCTGGGAGCCGGTGGAGGCAGGGGCGGCGGCCTCGCGGCTACCTCCCTCCCCGCAGACTTTAGTTAGAAATTCAAGCTTCCCGCGAAGGCATCTGATTGGTGGACCCTAAACCTACTTCCGGAACGGCCAACCACAAGGTATTCTGGGAAGTGTAGTTTGTTTTTTGTTTTTTTTTTTTGGCTTGCCAGTCTGCGGTCGCAGGAAAGCGCTGCGGAAGACTGGGACAGACGCTACGCGGAAGAGATGTTGGGGGGACCCGTTTTCTCCCCAATATCGCACGCCCTCTTTCTCTGTCCACCTCTCTTTCTATGTGCATGTGTTTCCCACCTTCAGTCTTTCAGTTTGCCTCTATTTTTCTCTTTGTTGCCTCTTTTTCACCGTCCAGTTGTAGTTCAGTCCTTCCACCTCTATGGCCTTCTCTGTCTTCTTTCTTCGCCACTGGCTGTGCCAAGCCCCACTGCGTTCCTGCCTCATCCCCACCTTTATCCCCAGTTCCAGCTCCAGTGTTGAGCAGAGTCTCCCTCCTGGCCCTCACCCCATTCTCAGCTGGACTGGAAGCTGAGAGTTCTAAAGCAGGGAATATATGGATGTCCCTGGTTCCAGGAACAAGCTAGGAAGAGAACCCAGGCTCTGACCTTACTCAGCTGCTCTCCCTGCAGGTGGGCAACGTGAACCACAAGTTGGGTGAGTTCCTGGCCGGGGCTGAAGTGGCCACAGAGGTTTAGGGACAGAGCTAGACCCTCTGTTGGCCAGATATAATTGAACACTCCTGGCAGCTGTGGCCACGGCCACCTGCTCCCATCTGCACTATTCTTTCTCTGACCCAGTCATCCCAGAACCACCGGGAAATGGAGCTGCATCTTTCTCAGGAAGCACATGGTCATTCAAAAGGTATTAAGTGTCTACTATATGCCAGGCACTGTTCTAGACATTGAGTAACAAAAAGAGACAATTCTTCCTATCCTGGGGACCTTATACATTATGGGGGGGGGGGAGAGATGGACAATAAACAAGATAAATAAGTAAATCACACAGTACACTAGGTGATAATACACATCATAAAGAAAAATGAAGCAGAGAAGGGAAACTGAGAATTCTGGGAGAAAGAGGCATTACAATTTTCAATAAGGGGAACGGTGAGACTTTACTGGAAATATGACATGTGAGTAAATACCTGAAAGAGGTGGCGGTGGGCATGTGGGTACCTGGGGAAAGAGCATTCCAGGCAGAGAAAACAGCAAGTGCAAAGGGCCTAGGGTGGGATGTCCCTGAAGTATGCGTGGAATAGCAAGGAGGCCAGGGTGGCTGGAACAGACTGAAGAAGGAAAGGATGGGAGGAAATGGGGTCAGAAAAGAGAGAAAGGGGGCCATATTATTTAGGATCTTGGGGGCTAGTGTAGGACTTCTACTTTTCCTCCTAGTGAGATAAAAGCCATGGGACGTTTCTGAGCAGACAGATGGGAGCCGACTCAGGTTTTAACAAGATCCCTTTGGGGGGGGGGTGGGGGGGGGGCTAGAGAGTAAACAAGGAGCCTAGGGAGAGGGTGACTGAAGTAATCCAGGAAGAAGATGATGGTGACTGAACCAGATGGTGACTGTGGAGGCAGAAAGGAGTAGTCAAACACTGATAGAACATGAAGGTAGCACTGTTACCATTGACTGGCAGACTGGATGTGGGGAGTGAAAGAGAAACAAAAGTCAGGGATGACTCCAACTTACATGAAACTCTTAGCGCCGGAGTTGGGTTCCGATTAAGATTAGAGAATCGGAATCAGGCTAAGGCTAAGCTTAAGGATCAGTAGCAATCAGTATTGGTGGACTTTGGTTTGGGGTTGAAGGCAGGGTTAAGATTCAGGGTACAGGATGGGGCGCCTGGGTGGCTCAGTCAGTTGATTTGACTGACTCTTGATTTCAGCTTAAGTCAAGATCCCAGGGTCGTGGGATGAAGCCCTGAGTCAGGCTCTGTGCTGGGCATGAAGCCTGCTTAAGATTCTCTCTCCCTCTTCCTTGTCTCTCTCTCTATCTCTCTATCTCGAATTGAAAAAAAAAAAAAATTCAGGTAAAGGTGACAACTAGCCTAGTGTTTGGGTTATGGCTATGGTTGGGGTTAGGGCTGAGTACACAGGACCTGGGTAAAGACTGGGTATAGAGTTAAGACAGCTAGAATCAAAATCAAGGCTAGGATTGTAGCTAAGATCAGGGCTGGATTTGGATCTAGGGCTGGATTGGGACTGACACAGAGATCAAGGTCAGCGTGAATCTCTGCTTAGGACCAGGATTAAGGTTCAGACTTGTGATATAAGTGGGTCATAATCATCAGACTTACTTAAGAGTAGTATCAGGGCCAAGGTCATTAGAGAGGGAATTAGGCCAAGACAGTGTTGGGTTCAAGGACAAATTCAAATTTGGGTTTATACCAGAAACAGAGCTAGGGATTTACCTGAGGTCAGAGTCAGGTTAGGTCCAAGGTAGAATTGAGACTAAGATTGGGGTAAGATTACCTTTAAATGTTCACTCAGCTTTTGGCAGGATGTGAGTTGGGTCCTAATATGAGCAGACATTGTCCTACCATTGGAGATGGATATGTGAATTGAAGATTCAGGAATTTTAATGTTGGGGTCTTGTCAGCTTTCTGTATGAGAAGGTAGGTTGGGCATGGTAGGTAGTAAGGTAACTTTAGCTGCTGTAACAAATAAACCCTGACATCTCAATGGCTTAGGACAACAGCAGGTTAGCTCCTGCTCACACAACCGTACAATGTGGGCTCAAAGTAGACGTCCATTTATAGGCTCCACCATCACCAATGCGTGCTGCCCAAGGAAGGGGAAGGGGAAGGTGGAGAAGCCTTCCTAACTTCTTTCTGTCACCTCTGCTAATCTTCTATCTGCGAACACTAATCACTTGCCCCTTGCCAGCGATACAGAAAAGGACCCTGGGAGGAGTGGAGTGGAGTAACAGCCCTAGAATTGATGGGGAGAAATATGCATGGACAGTCTTCAGCCCTGGTGTTGGAGGGCTGAGAAGGGGCATGGCCAAAAATCCAGGTAGATGGCAGAGACTGAGAAGGCAGAGAAACTCAGTGTCGGAGAGAAACAGACAGAGACCCCAGAGAGGAGGGGGGAAGTCAGAGAGAGGGACAAGAGACGCAGAGAAAGGACAGAGACACACAAGAGAGGCAGAGCCAGAGAGATGGGGGATAGAAACCCAGAGAGAGCAGGACGGACGTATCATGAGGGGGTGAGTAGAGACCCAGAGAAAGAGAAAAAGAGAAGCGAAAATACAGAAATCCAGGGAAGGTGGCTGGGGGCAGACCCCAGAAGCCCCCTCCTCACCTTCCCTGGATCTACCTTTCACTCCTCTCTTCACTCAGCAATGAATGACCCCCCACTTTGGGTCCTTCCAAGTGATACCGATATGTAGTTCATTTGTTGATTTTAGTAAATGAACTGTCATTTCCCTTTCTTTTCTTTTCTTTCCTTTCCTTTTTTTTTTTTTTTTAAGTTTTGTATCTGAGAGGCAGGAGGGAGTCTGCCCAATTCTGACCACCCCCCTTTAAAAACAAAACAAAACAATCATAACGCTTTCCTCTCTTGCTATAGATTCCAGAGATTGGGTGGAACTTTGAGGATGAAGGTAGAAAACAAGCGGCCTTTGGTGAGGGGTATCCCCACATCACCCCAGGTGCCTTTGGCTCTTTTCTCCCCACCGGAAGATTGATCCCTGGAGACGTTTTTCAAATACAGATCACTTGCGGACAAAGAGGGGGTGGGCAGAGGTCTCTGGGTCGGCTTCTGCCTACCCTGCGAGGCCCAGAGATTCATGTGTCCGTAGGGCAAGATGTACTTCGCCAACCTCCCATGGCAAGACCTTTTTGCGGGCAAATAAAGTCTCCAGGACCCACACCCTTCCACAATCTAGTGACTGCTCCAGGCCAGGTGCTAGAAGGGGGGCGGTGCTGGAGTCCGTGGGAGAGAAGGCGTGGCTAGAGCGGGAAGAGAGGGAGGCGTGGTGTGCTGTGGAAGGACTTCGGCACACCCAGCCGTGGCATTGACAGATGGGCGTGGCTTAATGGCCTCACGCCTGGGATTGGAGGGCTGAGGCGTGATCACATAATGTTGGGCGTGGCTAAGGAAAGCAGCCTTCCGGGAGAGGGAAGGTAGCTGTCGCTGTTTAGCCCTGGGATTGGAGGGCTGGGGAGAGGGCGTGGTTCCGGAACCCGGGCCCGCGCGGGCGTCTGAGAGTGGATGCCAGGGTTTTAACCTTGTAACTAGCCCTGGGGACAGAAGATGCGGAAAGTATCGACGCAGGTCCTCCAAGCGCTCAGGAGTACACGGGTTGGCAAACATAACACCCAGAGGAGGCACAGTGAAGTTGATGGAATGTCACCCAGCAGACACTGTGGAATGACGCACTAGATCGAATAGGCTGCCCTTGAGGAGCCTCTTGCCACGGGCTGGGTGACCCCCGACATGCTCCATCTCCTTGAATCCTCCCTCACAAAGCCTTATGAGGTGGAAGCTGTGATTGCCTCCATTCTACAGACAAGGAAAAGGAGACACAGAGACGCTAAGTAATTTGCCCGAAATCGTCCAGCTAGTGAGCCGTGAGCAAGAGTTGAAGCCATGCCACCTTCCCGAGCCTATGCTCTCATTTACTAAAACTCAAATACTCCCACGGACCCCAGGAGCAGACACAAGGTAACAAGCAACAAACGCACACAACGCACACCCTGACTGGATCCTCTCCCCGTGCCCACCTTGCCAGCTGTGGAACTCCACAACCCAGCCTCCCCGCCTCCCAAGCCTGGGGTCCTCACCTGACCCAGCAATGACAATCCTTGCTTTATTTACCCAGCTTTCTTGGCGCGGCTGGGGTCAAATAACCAAAGTTGCTAGCCACTGAGCCTGAGACCCTTGGAAAGACCTAGCATGGATTTCAGAGTGTCTTTGCCCCCTAAGCTTGAGTTAACTTGGAGGGAGTCCTGGCCTAATAGCTAAGAAGAGAGACTCCGGGTTTGTCACCCTTCCTTTGTCATTGGCTACCTGTGGGATCATGGAAAAGGCAGCCCTCTCTCGTTCTCTCTTTCCCATCTATACCATGGGGGATCATCAAGGACCTTCCGTCTTGGATTGTGGCAAAGACTGTGCTATCCGTTTATAAAGTACTTAGAACACAGCCTGACACAGACTAAGGGCTCTGTAGGTGCTAGTTATTAGTAGATGTGAGTCTCCATTTCTCTGTCCAAGGGGTGTGACAAACCAGATAGTCTGAACCTGAGCATTTATTGAACCCCCCGAAATTGCACACAAAATTGCATGTGTTTACATACAACTTTTATTAGATTCCCCAGTGGGTCCCCAAAATGGTAAGAGAAGTCCACAGGAAGGCACAAAAAGATGTCTTTCTCTATAGCAAGGGACCCCCAATCACATCACCCTGTCCTGACACCAGGCTTCCCATGTAAAATCCACACTACCCATCCCGGTCTGCAGAGTCCCACTCCACTGGCCAACCCATCAGCCTGACCTTGAGGGGACTCGGATTCAGCCTTGCGGGCTCTCCTTGCTACCCCCCACTCCCCATCCCTGGCCCTCTCTCTGCTCATCAAACACACCAAATTCTGTCTGGCCTCAGGGACTTTTTACATTTGCTTTTCCTCTTCTTTCCAACTCAGCTTCCTACCTAAAATAGCCACACAACTCACCTCACCCCTCCCCAGAGTCTCTAATGAATATCCCCTTTTAGCGCCTAACGCTCTTCATTCATTGCTTCCAACATGACTTTATAAAGCGGACGTGTCAGGTGCTCTTTCAGGCAACAGACACAGCAGTAAACAAGACAAAGTCGCTGCCTTCACGGGGGGGCTGACCCTCTGAACCTCTTAACTGTTTATTTGCTGGTCTATTGTCTTCCTCCACCACCCCACCCCCAAATAAAATGTTTACTCCCTGAGAACCAGAAGCATTCCTGTCTCCTGCTCTCTAAGACACTTTTTTTAAATGTTAAAATGTATCCTAAACAGGATCTGCATACAGTCTCCACGTGTGTTCCAGACATTCCTTGGTAATTACAAAGGGGGGAAGGTATTTATACAGTGGTGAGATCATCCCTCTCATCTGACTCTGTACTGACACCGTGGGAACCTGCTTGGGAGTCTCTCTCTGCCCCCCCCCCCTCACTTGCATTCTCTCTCTCTCTCTCTCTCTCTCTCTCTCTCAAAAATAATAAACAAACTTTAAAAATATATGTATATAGATGCTTGAATTTCAAATTTGAACGTGTGAAGTTTGAACACTTGAAATTTGAATGTTTGATAGTATTAAGAAATTATGCTTAATATTTAGACATCCTATTGTGTGGCTGTACGTCAAAAACAATCTTATTTAGAGCTGCATCCTCTAGAGTGAGTAGTCGAAATGATCTTATGGCTGGGATTTATTTCAAATAATCTAGCAGATGCAGGAACAGAGATGAAACAAGAAAGACCCTGGGGCAGTAACAGCAGAGCCTGGGTGACAGGTATGTGAGGCTTCAGTAAACCATCTTCTCTGCTTTTCTGTACGTATTAATCTGCTCAGGCTGAGATGACAAAACTCCCTAGACTGGGGAGATTAGATCGCATACCTATATTTTCTCCTAGTTCTGCAAGTCCAAGAACCGGGTTCTCGCCGTGTCCTCACCCAGACTTCCCTTCGTGCTGGTGGAGAGGGAGAAAGAAACAGAGAGAGAGAGTGCGCCCTGGTGTTTCTTCCTCTCTAAGGACACCACTTTCAACAGATTGGGGTCCCACTCTTATGTTCTCCCTTAACCGTAATCACCTCCCCCAAGACCCCATCTCCAAATACCATCCCCCGATGGTTAGGGCTTCACCATATGCGTAGGACGGGAAGGGAACCACAGTTCAGTCCATAACAGCGTGTGTTTGAAATTTTCCATGGTAAGAAGTTCTTCGGGAGAATTCTCAAATGCCAGTGTGCATCAGAATCGCCCAGAGTGCTGGTTTAAAATGCGGCTACTTGGGTGGGGGGGGAGTGCCTGGCTAGCGCCGGTGGTAGAGCGTGTGTGTGACTCTTGATTTCAGCGTCGTGAGTTCCAGCCCCATGTTGGGTGTGGAGCCTACTTAAAAAAATAAAATGAGGGGCGCCTGGGTGGCGCAGTCGGTTAAGCGTCCGACTTCAGCTCAGGTCACGATCTCGCGGTCCGTGAGTTCGAGCCCCGCGGCGGGCTCTGGGCTGATGGCTCAGAGCCTGGAGCCTGTTACCGATTCTGTGTCTCCCTCTCTCTGACCCTCCCCCGTTCATGCTCTGTCTCTCTCTGTCTCAAAAATAAATAAACGTTAAAAAAAATTAAAAAAAAGTAATAATAAAGCGTCTCCCTCTCTCTCTGCCCCTCCCCCGTTCATGCTCTGTCTCTCTCTGTCTCAAAAATAAATAAACGTTAAAAAAAATTAAAAAAATAAATAAATAAAATAAAATGAAATCTAAAGTGCAGCTACTTAGAGACTCATCCTCAGAAACATCCGATTCTCTGGTGTGGGGCCCAGAGGCTGCACGTTTAACCAGCTCCCCAAGCTCTCCTGATGACCCTTGGATGACCGTCACCCTACTCCACTCCCAACCTCGGGAAAATAGTACCAAGTACAGAAATCCAGGAGTTAGGGTGCAACGCAGTCCCTCTGAGTGCAAGAGGTCAGTGGACTCTGGGGAGTGAGTCCCAGCCATGCTTCATGTAAACCTCCACTGTTAATTCAAACACCTTCCAGCCATCCTGTCACTTCATCCATATATTCCAGGAGGTATCTTTAAAAACAAGGGCTTTTTAGAGGCACCTGGCTGGTTCACTCAGAAGAGCATACGACTCTTGGTCTTGAGGTCACGAGTTCAAGGCCCACGTTGGGTGTAGAGATTACTGAAATAAATTAAAAAAAAAAAACAAAAAACAAACTTAAATAAGGGCGTTTAAAAACATCACTAAAATACAATTATCACATCTAATTTAAAATTTTTTTAAAATGTTTATTTATTCTCTAGATAAAGAGACAGAGTGAGAGTGGGGGAGGGGCAGAGAGTGAGAGACAAAGAATCCCGAGCAGGCTCCAGACTCTGAGCGGTCAGCACAGAACCTGACATGGGGCTCGAACTCACAAACCACGAGATCATGACCTGAGCCAAAGTCGGACGTTCAACTGACTGAGCCACCCAGGCGCCCCACACCTAAATTTTTTTTTAGAATAATTCCTAACATCACTTAAAACTCCTATGTCACGCAGTGTGTTTGAACATATGAGAGGAGTTTTTACTCTTATGGTGAGGATTCCATGGTGGGAAATTAAGCCAACAACAACAGATGGCAATTATTCAATCTCATGAAAACAAAAAGTTATCAGACAAAATAAATGTAATCATAGCACACTATAAGGCTCAGCTGGGGACAGGATTTTACTTAGTCATAATAATACAGACACGAATATTGATCTAATAATAAACTGCGAAGCAATTCTACAGTGAGGAAGGAGAAGAGACGTGAAGTCAATAGATAATGTGAAATAGAAACATAAGAAGTAGGGATTTAAACATGTTATCCAGAATCCTGGAAGTAAAATACCAAAAGAAACAGTTACAAGATTTCAAAGTGGTGGGGCGCCTGGGTGGCTCAGTTAGTGAAGCTTCTGACCTAGGCTCGGGACTTGATCTCTCGGTTTGTGACTTCGAGCCCAGCCTGGGGCTCTGTGCTGACCGCTCAGAGCCTGGAGCCTGCTTCGGATTCTGTGTCTCCCTCTCTCTCTGCCCCTCCCTTGCTCACACTCTGTCTCTCTCTAAAAAAAAAAAAAAAAAAAAAAAAAAAAAAGGTTTCAAAGTGGTTTGATAAGAATAAAAATTAAATAAATTTAAAAAAAAAAGAATTGACATTAAATGCACTAGGGGTCCTTATCATGGAGTGTCCATAGTCTCAGAAGGGTGGCGGTCCTTGGGCCATAGGGTTTTGTGTTTGTGTATGTTTTGTTCAAAGAAGTGGGGTGCTGGGGTGGTGCCTGGGTGGCTCAGTCAGTTAAACAACAGACTCTTGGTTTCCGCTCAGATCATGATCTCATGGTAGTGAGATCAAGCCCTGAGTCAGGCTCCACACTCAGCCTGGATCTGGAATCTGCTTGGGATTCTCTCTCTCCCTGTCTCTCTGTCCCTTCCCCCACCCCATGCACACACGCGCGCACTCCATCTCTCTCTCTCTCTCTCTCTCAAAGATAAATAAACTTAGAAAAGAAAAAGAAGCGGGTGCTGGACTCTGGAGGTTCTCTGAGACGAGGCAGTGGGGGGAAGGTGGAGGCAGGGCCACTAGGATTTATAAAGAGCCTAGCACAAGTTCAGGGCGCTCTCATCACCCCCCCACCCCCCCACCCCCGCTGCCAAAGGAAACTCAGGACCCCCCAGGGAAAGCCAGACTATTGTCCCCAAAGGAAACAGAGGGCACGTTCCATTGGAGTCGGTTCAGCAGCTGAATGAGGAGGCTATTTACAAAGGTATAGCCAACCCCCAAGAGGACCGTGCAGTATCCTGGGTCAGGTAACCTTGGGGAGCCGTGACCACCCCAGGCTGGGAGCTGCGAGGAGGGGGGAATGCGACCAGGACCCAGAGGTAGGGAAGGGTCTTCGAGGGGCTTGGGCAAGAGCTGATGCCTTGACCTGTCTCTCCCTTCAATTCCTCCCTTGTCTTGGAGGGAGAGGGGAGGCAGGCATTGGCCGAACCCAACGGGAAGGGGAAGCGGGATCCCATTGATGCACCCCGATCAGAGGTGGAAGAAGAAGGGCAGAATGGAAACTGACCACAGCAGGGGAGCTGAGGGACAGACCAGTGAGTCAGATTCTGCCCGCAACTGAAAGGGAGGATGCTGATAGCCAGGCCCTTGGCTACGGGGAACCTCCCCCCTGCCTCCCCTTACAGACGCCCGGATCTCTTCCCCGGTCCTCTCCCAGTGTTTCTCCTCACCACCCGCGTTCCTCCTCCTTCTGAAATGCTTCCCTGGTGAGGAAGGTGGTTCCTGGAAACAGCGAAGGAGCCACACTGGACCAGAGAATACAAATGAGTCATCAGCATGAGAAAAGACGCTCACCTTAGGGACCCTGGACGAGGGAATGACACCAGTAACGATCTTTAGAAAAGATTGTAACCTGGAGAAGTCGTGGTCTGGCCATCGTCTGAAAGCCAATATGTTGGAAAGTTTAGGTTTTTTTCTGCTTCCGGTAATGGCAGGCTGAGTTATTTGCCTCAGGGGAAACGCTGGCATGTATAATGTTTAATCTCAGAAGCCCCGAGGAGAAAACAGTTTAACACTTTGTTAAAACACCAATCAGGGGGCGCCTGGGTGGCTCAGTCGGTTAAGCGGCCGACTTCGGCTCAGGTCATGATCTCACGGTTCGTGGGTTCGAGTCCCGCGTCGGGCTCTGTGCTGACAGCCCCGAGCCTGGAGCCTGGAGCCTGCTTCCGATCCTGTGTCTCCCTCCCTCTCTCTGCCCCTCCCCTGCTCGTGCTCTGTCTCTTTCTCTCTCAAAAATAAATAAAAACATTTAAAACAAGCTGCATAGAACTAAACGCTCACACATACACACAGATGAATTCAACTAAATGCAAACTCCAGATAAGATCGGCAGATTGTATCAACATCTACATCGTGGTTGTGCTATTATATTATGGCTTTGTAAAATATTATTAATCAGGCAAACTGAGTTAAGAGCGTGCAGGATTTCTATTATTTCTTACGACTGAAGGCGACCCCCCAGTTTATCTCAAAATAGAAAGTTTTATTAACAGCATTCACAAGATGAAAACACAGACGGGATATAAACCTACTAGAGTTTGCAGTAGAAACAGAGATGCGGGAAGAATTTACAGAAGGTGTTGTATCCTAAGAGTGTTTTCCTGGAGGACACGGTTGGGTTTCATTTCGTGGCCCCCCAGGGTCAAAGGCCCATTGCCTGGCCAAGACAGGAAGTAGACTGGAAGGCACCCCCACATTAACCTGAGACCCCAAAGTGCTTTTCCGAGTTAGGGCAAAGGCCAGATCTAAACCTGTCCCTGCCCCGACTCCAGGAGCAACCGCCTTGACACAGCAGAAGAGGAGAATGACATTTTCAAAAGTCCTTTACAGAGGTGCCTGGGTGGCTCCGTCAGCTAAGTGTCCGGCTTGGTCTCAGCTCAGGTCCTGATCTCAGGGTTCCTGGGATCAAGCCCCACATCGGGCACTGGGCTGACGGCACAGAACCTACTTGGGGTTCTCTGTCTCCCTCTCTCCCTGCCCCTCCAGCCCCCTCAAAATCAATAAATATTTTAAAAACCTTTTAAGTTTATTTATTTATTTTGAGAGACAGAGAGGGAGAAAGCGCGAGCAGGGGAGGACCAGAGAGAGAAAGAGAGAATTCCAAGCAGTCTCCGTACTGCTCAGAGGCCGATACGGGGGCTCGAACCCACGAACGGAGAGATCATGACCCGAGCTGAAGTCAGACGCTCAACGGACTGAGCCACCCAGGCGCCCCTCAAACTAAATAAGCAGTTTTTTAAAAATCCCTTAGAAGTTGTGACCTCAGAATGACTCCGGGACAGGGATGCCTGGCTGGCTCAGTTGGAAAAGCATGCGACTCTTGGTCTCAGGGTCATGAGTTTGAATCCCACATGAGATAGAGAGACTAAATAAATAAACCTTAAAAAAAAAAAAAAAGAATGACTCAGGAACAGATTGACACCCCTGGGACAGAGATCTGGGTGAGCCAAGGAACATCAGGGCAGAACTGGGTCTAAGGTGGCTCTGATTGGAAGTGTTACCCCAGAGCCCGGCCAAAGCAAACACAGCCTCCAGTGGTGGCACATCCGTGTTGGGACTAGGGGAAATCCCACAAAGCAGTAATCATCAGTCAGAAATAATCAGGTCACAAGGAAATACTACAACATCAAGAGCCAAGAGAACACAACAGGTGAACTCAGGCTACAGGTTCTAGAATGATTAGACACTGATTTTAAAAGTTATGCTTACCATGTTGGAATAAGGGCACGCACGCTTGAGAATATCTGCCGAGAATTAGGAAACGATCGAAAGTGACACTGTTTTCTGAAAGAGAACCAAAAAACCAGAAACGAAAAAGATGAGCAATGAAATTTAAAAATCAACAGGTGTGGGGCGCCTGGGTGGTTCAGTTGGTTGAGCATCTGACTTCCAGTCAGGTCACGATCTCCTGGTTCTTGAGTATGAGCCCCGTGCGGGGCTCTGTGCTGACAGCTCGGAGCCCGGAGCCTGTTTCAGAGTGTGTGTCTCCCTCTCTCTCTGCCCCTCCCCTCCCCTCAAAAATAAACATTAAGGGGCGCCTGGGTGGCGCAGTCGGTTAAGCGTCCGACTTCAGCCAGGTCACGATCTCGCGGTCCGTGAGTTCGAGCCCCGCGTCAGGCTCTGGGCTGATGGCTCGGAGCCTGGAGCCTGTTTCCGATTCTGTGTCTCCCTCTCTCTCTGCCCCTCCCCCGTTCATGCTCTGTCTCTCTCTGTCCCAAAAATAAATAAAAAACGTTGAAAAAAAATTTTTTTTTAATAAAATTAAATAAGTAAAAAACAGGTGTGTGTAACAGCAGGATGGGTAGAGCAGAAGAGAAATCAATCGAAATTATCCAAGACACAGCACCAAGAGAGGGAAAAACAGAAAACACAGAGAAAGAGAGAGGTTGATAGATAATACAGCGAAAAGGTCTAACGCGCACACTTACTTCCAATCCTAGAAGGAGAGAAGAGGGAGGATAGGACAGAAGCAGTATCTGTAGAATAGTTGAAAATTGTCCACAACTGATCAAAGACATCAGATCACAACTTGAAGAAGCCAGCGAATCCAAAACAAGACAAAAACGAATACACACGTTGAAAACTCCGAGTAAAAAGTTAAAAGCTTCCGGGTTCCGGGGGGGGTGGGGGGTGAGGGGGGGAGTGGCAGGCTTGGGGGGGGGGGGTGCGTAGATTACTTTCAGCAGAAGGCTGTTAAACTAGACGTGACCCCTGGACAGCACCGGCGGAAGTCACCAGAACGTGACATGAAATCTCCAATGTGATAAAAGGCTATAACTTCGAATGTAAAATTTCACAACCTGCAAAAGTAACTCCTAAAGGCTTAACATTTTTAAAAATTTTTTTTTAACGTTTATTTATTTTTGAGACAGAGAGAGACAGAGTATGAGTGGGGGAGGGGCAGAGAGAGGGAGACACAGAATCCGAAACAGGCTCCAGGCTCTGAGCTGTCAGCACAGAACCCGACGTGGGGCTCGAACCCACTGACCATGAGACCGTGACCTGAGCTGAAGTCGGCCGCCCAACCGACTGAGCCACCCAGGTGCCCCAAGGCTTAACATTTTAAATTTTGCACCCGTAAAAGGCACTCCTGGTTTGGGGGCGCCTGGCTGGGTCAGTCAGAAGGGCACGCGACTCTTGATCTTGGGGTGGTGAGTTCAAGCCCTATGTTGGGTATCGCGACTATTTAAATTAATAAATAAAAACTTGAAAAAAAGAGGGTAGGTTTTACTAGTTTTGTCGGGCCATCATGACAAAATACTACTGACTGAGGGACTTAACAGAAACTTATTTTGGAGGCCACAAGCCCAAGATTACAGTCTGTGGGTTTCCAGACCTGAGGCTTCTCCCTGTGGCTTGCACATGGCCACCAGTGAGAACACAGTGGCCTCCTATGGTCTCTCCTCTGTGTACCCATGTGTCTTGGGTCTCTTTTTTTTTTAAAATCTTTTAAAAATTATTTATTTCTGAGACAGAGACGGAGCATGAGCAGGGGAGGGGCAGAGAGAGAGGGAGACACAGAATCGGAAGCAGACCCCAGGCTCCGAGCCGTCAGCACAGAGCCCGACGCGGGGCTCGAACTCACGGACCGCGAGATCCTGAGGGACGCTCAACCGACTGAGCCACCCAGGCGCCCCTCTTCTGTCTTTTTCTATGTCCTCATCTCTTCTTCTTCTAGGACATCAGTCATATTGGGTTAAGGCCCATCCTAGCAACCTGATTTTCACTGGATCACCTCTTTAAAGGCCCTATCTCCTGATACAGCCACGTTCTGAAGTCACATAGTGAGAGTCAGACTCAGCGTCAGTCACATACTGAGAGTCAGGGCTTCAATATATGAATTTCGAGGGAACACAAATCCATCCATAACCTAGGTAACCTAAAAAAGAATTTCAGACTACAAAATGAGCTCATGAGAGATGAGAGATGAGAGAGTTCATCACCCCCAGACCATCATTAGGGAAAATTATGAAGGATATACTTTGGGCAGAATGCAACATCATCCCAGAGAGAAGGTCTGAGAATGTAAAACAAAATTAAAAAATTAAAAAAAAAAAGTAATGTTGGGGTGCCTACTGGCTCAGTAAGAGGAGCATGATCTTGGGGTTGTGCGTTTGAGCCCCATATTGGGTGGGGAGATTACTGAAAAACAGAATCTTAACTAAAATAAAAATAGCAGACAATAGTAATTCATACACTGGGAACAAATGAAGGGAAGGTAAAGTGTTCTCAGGTCCTTGTATTATCCAGAAGCGGACAAAAGCGTAAACAGTGATTTCAATATGTTAACTATGCATTTGTAATTTCCGGGATGCCCAGTGAAGGAACAGAAACGGGGCACCTGCGTGGCTCAGTTGCCTTCTGCTCAGAACCCCACCCTCCCACTCTCCCTCTCAATCCACCCAAACCATGATGTCCCTTGAATACCTCCGTCATGCCCTGACCTCAGGGCCTTTGCACCGGCTGCTCCCTCTGAGACACTCTTCCCCCACGTATCTCTAAGACTCCCTCTCTCACCCCCTTTAAGTCTCTTCTCTAATGTTACCTCCTCCAAAAGATCTTCCCTGACCGTTCTCTACCTGTATCCCACACCTTTTATTTTTTTCTCTATAGCACATAGCCTTACCCAATACACTATCTATCATCTGTCTATCTTATTTGTTTGTTACCTGTAGAAAATTCCAGCTCCATGAAGGCAGGGGATTTCTGGATATTTTGCTCATCACTGTATCTTTAGCAACTCGAACTATGCCAGACACACATTAAGTAATCAGTAAATGTTTGTCGAATGAATGAGCAAATATTCTCCCCATCTCTCTGGGCCCCCACTGTCTACATGCCTCAGCATAGCACTCCTCAGTAAATCTTTAGTGAGAGAGATTAAGCATAATGGCCAAAGGTCACTATGTACCTGTGCTAATGACTTTACCTGCGTTATCAGCTGTCATCCTCAAAAACAGCCCCAGGCGCCCCTGGGTGGCTCAGTCGGTTAAGCAATCCGCAAGCGAGCGATTTGGGTTCAGGTCATGATCTCACGGTTCGTGAGTTCGAGCCCCCTCGTCAGGCTCTGTGCTGACAGTTCAGAGCCTAGAGCCTGCTTTGGATTCTGTGTCTCCCTCGCTCCCTGCCTCCTCACCACTCGTGCTCTCTCTCTCAAATACAAATAAACATTAAAAACGTAAAAAAACAAAAAAAACAAAAACAAAAAAAACAGTCCCATAGTAGGGGGTCTGCAATGGTCTCCCTTTTTGTTAAACAGGGGAGACAGAAGTCCAGAGAGGTGACATGACATGACTCCCTCAAAAGCACACAGCTGTGAGTGGCAATGCCCAGATTTTACCCAGGCATTCTGGCTGCAGTGACCACCCTCGCAATCACCAGGCGACATCATGTATTTTTCTTTTATACATATATAAAAAAATTTTTTTTAGCATTTATTTATTTTTGAGAGACAGAGAGACAAAGCATGAGCAGGGGAAGAGCAGAGAAAAAGGAAGACGAGAAAGAGGGAGACAGAGAATCCAAAGCAGGCTCCAGGCTCGGAGCTGTCAGCACAGAGCCCAACGCGGGGCTCAAACTCAGAACCGCGAGATCATGACCTGAGCCGAAGTCGGACGCTTAACTGACTGAGCCACGCAGGCATCCCCGTAGCATATTGTTCTTATTTTCTGTCTCCTGTCTCCATCTTTCTCTCCAACACTCTCTCTTTAACTTCCCTTGTCTTGTTCTCTGCACAAGTACACCCCTCGGGTCCTTCTGGGAATCCCTGCTGCCTCTCTCTGTGTGTCTCCCCCACTTTCTCGGGGTCCCCCTCCTCCTGACTCACGCGGGCCCCGCCCCGTCCTTCTCTGAACTTCCCAGGAGCTGTTTTCCCACCAGGCACCAGGTTGAGGGGGAAACTCACGAGTAAACAGGGCAGCCTTGGAGTCTGGTCCACTGAGAGTGGTGTGGCCATGGTGGGAGTGGAGGCTGGGATGGAGTAAACACCACGGCTGATGAATTTCTCATCAGTATCATCTCTGACTTTCCCTCAATACACAGCTCTGACCACTCCATGGAAGAAGGCTTGTCTGAAGAGGGATGTCCTTCAATTACTGATCCAGTAAAACACCACTGGGAGGGGGAGGCAGGGTAGCCATGTGCTAATAACAGTGTCCTAGAAAAAACGACCCTGGGGGCGGGGCAGGGCGGGAGGGGGGGAATAATAAGGTAAAAAAAAAAAAAAAAAAAAAAAAGACTCGAAAGCAAGGGAATCTGAGAGTCTCCAAATGGTAGGTGCGATTATTAAGGGGAGTTCATGGAACCTCCAAACCCCCACTTCTCCTTAGTCAACCTCACACATGCCATGGCTTCCGGGACTGGCACCGTGTCCCTACGTCTCCGTCCTGCAACGCACAGGGACTCCTATACCTGCTGGAGCGAAAGCTCCCAGCTGTGACTTTGTGGAAAGCACTTAGCACAGAGACCCCCACACTCGTCCTGGTCCCTCCCTCCAGGAGCCTTGTTCTTCCACATGGCAGATTCTGGTCTCTTCTGCCTCAAGAGGATCCATCGATGGCCGGCAGGTCTCTTGTGTTCTCCCTGTGAAAATCTATGTGGCTCAGCTACCCCCAACCTTCCCAGTTTTCCACTGCAGAATGCAGAATGCCCCTACACCCGGGAAGTCCCTTTCTGCTCCTCTCCTAACCACTTTTGCAGACTTTCAGGGGGGTGGGTGGATGTCCTGAGTTCAGCTCCAGCCCCCACCCCATACTATCCATACAACCTTGGACAAGCCCCTCGGCCCCTCTGAGCCTCCCACTGCTTATCTGTAAAATGGGGCTGCCTTACAGGATCTGGGGAGGATTCAAGAACACAGGTAGCCCATCATGCTGACCCAAAGGAGATGCTCCGTAAATAAGTGCCCTTAAAATCATTGCCTTCTCTGTGTCTTAATTATCCTAGCTAACGTTTTTGGTTGGTTGGTTGTTTTTTTAGAGAGTGAGAGACAGTGCGAGTGCCGGGGAGAGGGAGAGGGAGAATCTGAGGCAGGCTCCGCACCCAGCGAGAAGCCCTCCGCGGAGCCAGACTCGACAGGGGCAGGATGCAGAACCACACGCGGAACCTGATGTGGGGCTCAATCTCACGAATCAAGAGTCAGATGCCAACCTGACTCAGCCACCCAGGCAGCTCTCTAGCTAACATTTAATAAACATATCCAGGGGCGCCTGGGTGGCTCAGTCAGTTAAGCCTCCGACTCCGGCTCGGGTCGCGATCTCCTCAGGTCATGAGTTCGAGCCCCGCGTTGGGCTCTGTGTGGCCAGCTCGGAGCCTGGAGCCGGCTTCAGATTCTCTCTCTCTCTCTCTCTCTCTCTCTCTGCTCCTCCCCCCCCCACCCCGGCCCTCTGACTGTCTCTCTCTTTCTCAAAAATAAAAATGAACATTTACAAAATGGCATCTTTCGATCGATAAATAAATAAATAAATAAACCACATCTCATCAGGCGGACACTAGCATCTCTGTGTAGACGTCCATGAATGAGACAGGAATAAACTGTGTGTTGTCTGGACAGTTGCCACCATTAGGCTGGGTGGTGGGGCTTCTAGAAATAGTGAACAACTCTGGGAAACAATATACGCGGTAATTGCGTTCCAAGAAAAGTCAGTGTATCTGAACATCTCGTGAAAGTGCGCTGGCGTTTATATGCAAAACACAGGTAGGTTCTAGGCTTAGATCATCATAAATGGCTTTTTCTACACATGTGGGTGTCCAATAACACCCTGGACAGTTAAATGGGGCCCAAAACAGATCTTGGTCATGTGGATTGTTGAGCCATCGGCATTCTCTGCTCACTAATTCCAGTCACACTTCCTTTTTTTTTTTTTTTTTAACGTTTATTTATTTTTTGAGACAGAGAGAGACAGAGCGTGAGCGGGGGAGGGGCCGAGAGAGAGGGAGACACAGAATCCGAAGCAGGTTCCGGGCTCCCAGCTGTCAGCACAGAGCCCGACGCGGGGCTCGAACTCACAAACTTCGAGATCATAGCCTGAGCCGAAGTCAGACGCTTAACCGACTGAGCCACCCAGGCGCCCCTCCAGTCACTCTTCCAATCGCTGTGACAAACCCAAAGAGCCCCCAACCATTTCCAAAACATCCCCTAAAGGCGATCCATAGTCCGATGGCTTCTAGCCACCCCTGCACGCTGGGCTGGCTTATCTTGGGATACTCGCTCTGTTCTGTCCACCCTATCCCTCTTGCTGTCCCCAAATTTTAGGCTTCCATAGCTTGCGTTCCTCTTTCTGGAAGATTCTTCTCTGTGGCTTCAGCTTCTAGGTCACTTCCCTCAGCCTCGCCTCCCTTGGAGCACCCTCGCTATATGTAAGCGGGTATTTTGGGTCTATTGTTTTCTCATTTGCTGGCTGTCCCCCCAGTGGACTGGGAGCTCGTGAAACGGGCACTAGGTAGCCGTCACTGCTGAGTTTCCAGCATCCAAAACAAGGAGCCTCGGTGACTCTGCACTGAGTGGTCAAGGCAACAAATGGAGATGGTTAGTGGAGGCAGAATTCCCCGAGGTGACGTGGGCAGGAGGCAAAGGCCTTCCTTGGCCCCCAAGTTCAGGTAGGATTTGTGACAATGCACAGGGCCATGACGGGGCATTCTAAGTAAGGCTGTGCCATGCCAAGGTCCCCTGCCTGCTGCTTCTAAGATCAATTCCCAGTATTTCTAGAGTCACATGGGGCGTGAATTCCAGTTACGCCATTTCCCTACTGCGTGACCTTGAGTACCTCCCTTAACCTCTCTGAGCCCCCTATCCTCCTCTGTAAAATGCAAGCGATAACCACCTCCTTGAGTGGCTATGAGGCTCAAAACCTGTTTATAGACGTCTCTTATAAAACACTGTGGTGTGCACTCAAAAAACAGTCATTGAATATATGTTTCCCAGGTCCAGACGTGATGGAAAAGTTAGCTTTTAGCCCAAAAGAGCTGGGAGGAGTGCTTGCTTTGGGGTCCCGAAGACCTGGGTAAGAGCCCCAGCTCGGGCACTCGCATGCTCTGTGACTCTGGGCCGGTGAGTTTCCCCCTCTGAGCTTCAGGTAACTCATCTATCACATGGGGCCCATAACTGCAGTGAGAAGGAGATCAGATCGTGCAGGGAACTGTGCAGCATAGCGTGTGGTGCGTGGTAAGGGGCGATTATTACAATCAGGAACGGGTCTGGAGTAAATGGAGGACCCCGGCCGGGGAGTAAAGGAGGAGGGGGGTGACAGGGGCATTTGTGGACACGGAGCTTTATTGAATGGATAGAGAAACTGAGGCCAGGGGAAAGGAAGGGCCTTTCTGGAAGTCACGAGGCACCCTGGAGGCAGAGCAAGGACCAGAGACCAGGGAAAGGGCCTCCTTCCTGATCTCTGTGGGGGATTACAGTCAGACGGAGTCGTGGGTAAGGAGTGGGCCCTTTAAATCCTAAGCTCCACCTTTGCTTAGAAGGGTCTTTGGGGGAGTATAAAAGGGGGTGCAGTTCCTCTCTGCTCCTTCAAAGCACCTGCTGCTCCTTCCCCCTGGTCCCGCGGCCCTGGCCTCTCTCTAGCCACGCGTCACCTCTGCCGGAGAGCCATGCAGCTGCCTCCCTTCGACATGTGGAAGGACTACTTCAACCTGAGCCAGGTGGTGTTGGCGCTGATCCAGAGTGGGGGGCAGAGGCCAGAGGCCCCAGGGACCGGGGAGCCGAGACCTGGGCCCCCGCTGGAGCAGGCTCAGGGTCCGGGAGGGCCCGGGGCCAGCGGAGGCCTGGCCACCTTGTGCAATTTCTGCAAGCACAACGGGGAATCGCGTCACGTCTACTCGTCACACCAGCTGAAGACCCCAGACGGCGTGGTGATGTGCCCCATCCTGCGGCATTACGTGTGTCCCCTGTGCGGGGCCACCGGCGGCCAGGCACACACGCTCAAGTACTGCCCACTCAACGGTGGCCAGCAGTCCCTCTACCGCCGCAGCGGGCGCAACTCGGCCGGCCGCAAGGTCAAGCGCTGAGGACTGCGAGGTGCCCGCCCCCCACCCCCTCCTGGTTCAGTCCCTGCCAAGTCCCAGGACCCTCCCCCTGACTCCCCCCCCCCCCCCGCCCTCTGGAACTCCTGGCCCCCCAGAAGGACATCCCTGCTGGATCCTGAAACAACAGAGGCTGTTAGGGGGCCAAGCCAGCCCTGCCCCTGGGACCTCTCGGCCACGGGGGTTCTGTCCTGGGGGTGTCTGTGGATTCTTGGTGCGGCAGGACCGCTGCCCTTTGGGACTGCACGGCCTCGTGGCCCTTTGTGCGCCACCATTCATGGATCTTTACTCCTCCTGGGGCTGCTGGGGACGCTAGCCCTGCCCCCCTTGACTTCTCAGCCCTCTGGTTCCATTCCTCGTGGATTCTTGCATCCATGGACCTAGGGGACACCGTGTGCTCTCCCAGGCCAGCCCTCAGAATCTGGAGAGAGTGAACAAGACTGGTTTGGACACTCCCCCCCCCCCCAAGAACTTTCCAGATGGGATTCTGACTCGAGACCAGCCTTGTCCACCTTCTTCAGCCACCTGTAGAGCCACCGGTGCCTCATGGACCTCCCTGGACTGTTCCTTCCCTGGCCCAGCAGCCCATCCATCATCAGGAGCTGGGGGAGGGAGGGGACACGGGGGGGGGCACCCTGTCTTCGAAGGCTTATCTGGGAGTAGAGAGCCTTGTGGTGGGCTGACATCTTTCACCGCCCCCCCCCCACCTTCTTGTTCATTCCATTTCACAGCACTCAACCCCCACCTGCAAATCACCAATGGGTGTTTTCCCCCAGCCCGAGGGCGTCTCTCCACTGCCTCCCACCCTTCAAATCCTGCTAGTTTGCTAAAGGTCTTTTTTTTTTTTCTCCTGTTTTTTTTCATCCTCCAACACTTAAGTCAACAAGCTCCCCGAGAAGCATGGGGTTTTAGTGCCCAGAAGGGAAAGGCAGGTGCCTAGATTTTATGTTAGGGGCGAAGTAAAGAAAGAGCCCAGGTCAGATTTTAAGTTGCGTGGTTTTTGGCTCCTGGCTGGGGCCCTGGGGGGGTTGAGCTCTGGCGAATAAAGAGCGTTTCTGGTTGTCTTTGAAATCACTGTTCTGTCTTCTCCCTGGAGGCTGGGGGAGGGAACCACGTTTGCCCCCAACGCAGGGAGGAAGAGCAGGAGGGGGTCCTGGGTTCCTCTCACGCCGTGTCCTCCCTCATGTCCTCTGACACAGGTCACCTATGGACTGGTCCCCACGTCCTGGCCTCCACCTTAACCCCAGATTCCCTTTCTTCCTCCTTCCCGGGGCTCTGTCCAGGGGTCCCTCTCCCGCCCCTCTAAACCACGGGTCTAAAAGGACCAACTCTAATGGTAGCTCTTAAACTTTGGTCTTCCAGACCCCCTTTGGAGAGCTGACAGAAAGTATGGTCCCTGCCCCTTAGAAAGGCACGTAGGCACAAAACATTGCCCGGAACATCAGGTCTCCTTTTATTCCACACGTTCACAGATATTTATTGATCACCTGCTTTGTGCCAGGCACCTTTCTAGGGGGTGTAGCAGTAAGCAACGCAGACAACACTCCTGCCCTCACGCACCTGACTTTCTAGTGGGGCGGGGGTGCACTGACGATTAATCAACAAATATCTCAGGAAATATTGGGTGGATGATGAGCGTTCCGCTGGGAAAGAAGGCAGGGGAAGGGAGAGACTGTTGCCTACAGGGCGGTCAGGAAAGGCTTCTCCGTGAAAGTGGCATTTGAGCAAAACCCAAATGAAGGGGCGCCTGGGGGGCTCCGCCGGTTAAGCGTCTGACTTCAGCTCAGGTCACGATCTCACGGTTCACAGGTTCGAGCCCCCGCTGTGCAGAGCCCTCTTCCGATCCTCTGTCCCCCTCTCTCTCCGCCCCTCCCCCGCTTGCATGCACGTGTGCGCTCTCTCTCTCTCTCTCTCAAAAACAAACATTACCTGAGCTGAAGTCGGACCCTTCACCAACCGAGCCACCCAGGCCCCCCTGCCCCCCCCCCCCTCATTTGTATTCTGCATGTATCTGTGTCTGGACATAATCTACTCTAGTCCCATTGACAGCTGATTTCTTCCCTCATTGAACCTTCCCCATTTTTATATTCTGTTAAATTGTCTTAGCTTAATTTTAGTTGGTTTTTCTCCTCCATGCATTTAAATTATTCCCAACCGGTTCCCAGAAGTCGGCTATGATTCTGGGGAGTTACGCTGAAAACTGAAGGTGTTCCTTTCCCCCCCGGGGGCCCGGCAGAATAGCTCCCACAAAGAAGGGTAGCGAGAAGGGCCCTTCTGCCATCAAGGAGGTAGGGTCCAGAGAACACAGCAACATTAGCAAGCGCGTTCATGGAGTGGGTTTCAAGAAGTGAGCCCCTCTGGCACTCGAGGAGATCTGGACACTCGCCACGAGGGAGATGGAAACTCCAGATGCGAGCTTGGACGTCAAGGCTCAACAAAGCTGTCTGGGCCAAAGGAAGAAGGAACGTTCCATCGTGTATCCGTGTGTGGTGGGTGGTCCAGAATACACAACGAGAATGAAAGTTCACCAGACCAGCTCTCTACGTTGGTTACCTATGCACCTGTCACCGCTCACAAAAAAATCTCCAGACACTTAATGTGGAGGAGAATTAGTCGCTGATTGTCAAATAAAGGTATAAAACTGAAAAAAAAATTAAAAATAACAATAAATTGAAAATAATAATAATTGAAGACAAGATTTTTTTTTAATTTTTTTTAACGTTTTATTTATTTATTTTTTTTTTCAACGTTTTTTATTTATTTTTGGGACAGAGAGAGACAGAGCATGAACGGGGGAGGGGCAGAGAGAGAGGGAGACACAGAATCGGAAACAGGCTCCAGGCTCCGAGCCATCAGCCCAGAGCCTGACGCGGGGCTCGAACTCACGGACCGCGAGATCGTGACCTGGCTGAAGTCGGACGCTTAACCGACTGCGCCACCCAGGCGCCCCTAACGTTTTATTTATTTTTGAGACAGGGAGAAACAGAACATGAACAGGGGAGGGTCAGAGAGAGGGAGACACAGAATCCGAAACAGGCTCCAGGCTCTGAGCTGTCAACACAGAGCCCGACGCCGGGCTCCAACTCACGGACCGAGAGATCATGACCTGAGCCGAAGTCGGACGCTTAACTGACTGAGCCACCCAGGCGCCCCTAAAGAAAAAATATTTGTAAAAAAAAAAAAAAAAAAAAAAAAAAGTCAAGGGAGCAACGTACCTTGACCTCCATCTTCCGGCACCTCACCCCCGTAGGGCCCCGTGCACCTCTGCGGGTACAACCTTGTCGTGACCTCCACACCAGATTTAGACCCAGCTCCCCACTTAGCCCAGACTCTCGATGAGTCACGGCATCCTGGCTGCCTCCCCTAGATGCCCAGGGGAAGGGGACGGCTGGGTGACACGCGGGTGGCCGGGGCAAGTCCCGGTTGGAGGTAATGGGGTCAATGACGACATGATGAGTATAAGGTGCTCCAAGGGTGTTACGGGTTGAGTTTTGTCCCCCCCACCCACCCAAAAAAAGGATGTGTTGACGTCCTAACCCTCAGCATTTCAGAATGTGACCTTCTCTGGAAACGCGCGGTCATCAGAGATGTGATTGGTTCAGATGAGGTCCTACTGGAGTAGGGTGGGGGGCCTTAATCCAACATGACCGGTGTCCTTATAAGAAGAGGAAAGAGGGGCGCCTGGCCGGCTCAGTCCGCAGGGCATGCAACTCTTGATCTTGGGGTTGTGAGTTCGAGCCCCAGGTTGGGTGTTAGAGATTGCTTAAAAGATCAAATAAAATTTTAGAAAGGAAAAGGAAAGAGAGGGGCACACAGGGAGGACAGAAGCAGAGATTGGAGTAGTCCTGCCACAAGCCAAGGAAGGCCCCGGGGCTGCCGGAAGCTCCCAGAGGCAAGGAAGGAACCTCCCCAGTGACTGCGGCACTACCGACAGCGTGGCTTCAGGATTTCTAGCTTCCAGAACTTGGAGAATACATTTGTGTTGTTTTAGGCCACCCAGTTAGTGGTATTGTTATCGGTGCCCTCGAAAACTGAGGCGTCCCTAAGAAAACGAATACACTGGGCATCCAGGGGAGGCATCCAGAATGTTCTTGGTGCCAGGGGAGTCTGGGTTGAGAGGGGAGCTGGGTCTAAATCAGCTCTCACGAGAAGGCTGGAGACAGGGAGCCATGGACAGCAGCGAGGCATAGAGAGCTCTGCAGGTGTGGGTACATCGAGGCAGGCTCAAGAGGCCTGGCATCCCCCAGCACCTCCCCCGTCCCCCATGAACACAGACAAGGCAGCTGGGCAGATGCACAAACACACAAGGCAGCCCCCTGGGCTCAGAGCAGGCAGACAAGGGGCAGGGTGGGCTGGGAGAGCATCTGGAAAGTTCTGCTCAGGGGCCTTGTGCGCCCACTCTGTGCCTGCTAGAGCACAGCAGAGGAGGAGACAAGAGGCTGCACTCCATGCAGAAGTGCAAATGCTTAGAAGTGACCCCCTTGGGGCGCCTGGGTGGCGCAGTCGGTTGAGCGTCCGACTTCAGCCAGGTCACGATCTCGCGGTCCGTGAGTTCGAGCCCCGCGTCAGGCTCTGGGCTGATGGCTCGGAGCCTGGAGCCTGTTTCCAATTCTGTGTCTCCCTCTCTCTCTGCCCCTCCCCCGTTCATGCTCTGTCTCTCTCTGTCCCAAAAAAAATAAATAAAAAAAACGTTGAAAAAAAAAATTAAAAAAAAAAAAAAAGAAGTGACCCCCTCCCTCCAGCACCACGCTGGGCTTAGGAGGGGCGGTTCTACACCCACTTAGAGCCAGGGAAGGAAAGTCAGGCCCTAAAGATGGCTCTAGAACCCCACAGAGTTCCCGATGCGCCCTGAAGCGTACGAGCCTCAGGCCGAATTCCCTGAACCTCAGTTTCCCGCTGTGCGCATGGGTGCCTACCATTTTGGGGGTCTCGGAAATTGAATTTGTGCCCCGGTGGAGGTCCAGGGGTCCCCCGGTGAGGTGTGACTATAGGTTAAAGCTGATTTCTTGTTTTTGGGGGGTGGGCAGGAGAAGCAGAGAGGGAGGGAAAGAGAGAGAATCCCAAGCAGGCTCTGCACTCCCAGCACAGAGCCTGACGCGGGGCTCGAACTCACGATCCGTGAGATCATGACCTGAGCCGAAGTCAAGAGTTGGAGGCTTGACCAGTTGAGCCCCCCGGGCGCCCCTCTACCAGCCATTCTGACAAACACAAACCTTCCTCCCAGACTCCACGCTCATCAGGTACCACTGCCCACGAAATACCCACGCGGATGTGCCATCGTGTCCAAAAAGGACATCCTGTCAGCTCTACCCCCCAGAACACACCCCACCATCCGACCGTCTCCCCCGCGGCTCACTGTTCCCTGATCGCCACCACAACCTCTCACCAGGACTAATGCAGTCACCTCCTCGCTAGTGTCCCCGCTTCCGCTCTTGACCTCCTAGAGTCCACTTCAAACCCCAACAAGAGTGACCCCGTTCCTCCTCAGCTCAGAGTCCTCCTGTGGCCCCTGTCTCACTAAGTAGAGGCCAGAGTCCTGGCCTCTCTCTCTCTCTGACCTCTTCTCCCCCGCCCCATGTTGTTATTGTTGTTTATTTATTTTGAAAGAGGGAGAGAGAGCACGAGTTAGAGAGCAGCAGAGAAGGAGGGAGAGAGAATCCCAAGCAGGCTCTGCATGTCAGCATGGAGCCCGATGCAGGGTTCACTGCGAAACTGGATGCAGGACTTGAACTCACGAACTGTGAGATCGTGACCTGACCCGAAGTCAACCGACTGAGCCACCCCAGTGCCCTCCCTCCTTTTTTTTTTTTTTTTTTTTTTTTTTTTTGAAGTCCTCACTGTTCCTTGAATGATCTGGGAACTCTCATGCCTCAGGGCCTTTGCACTTACCCTTCCCCCTACTTGGATTGCCCTTGCCCCAGATAGCCACACGTTTTGTTCCTTGCCTCCTGCAGTCCTTGGCTCGTACATCACCTCCTCTGTGAGATCTTCTCACCCTCTCACTCCTGATGTTTCTTTTTTTTTTTTTTTAAGTTTATTTAGTTTGAGAGAGAGAGAGAGAAAGAGAGAGCATGAGCAGGGGAGGGGAAGAGAGAGAGAGGGAGAGAGAGAATCCCAAGCAGTCTCCATGCTCAGTGTGGAGCCCAGTGAGGGGCTCGAACTCACAAACCGTGAGATCATGACCTGAGCCGAGATCGAGTCAGGCACTTAACTGACCGAGCCACCCAGGGGCCCCCGCTCCTGATCTTTCTTACCCTGTTCTATTCCTCTTTCCTCCTCAACACCGACCATCTAACAGGGTTTACCACTTACTTATTGATGACGTCTGTGGTTAAGATGGTCAGTTTGATGTATCCACTTGATGAGGCTAGAGTCCCCAGTTATTGAAACGCTAATCCTGGTGTTGCCACGAAGGCATTTTGTAGATGCGATTAAAGTCTATATTTAGTTCACTTTAAGTAAGGAAGATTATCCTGGATAATCGGGGTGGGCCTGATCCAATTAGTTGAAAGGTTTAGAGAGCAGAAACTTCCTCTCTCGAATTCAGTGCCTTTCACTTTTTTACTACAAACCACAATGAGAAATTCATTTCACGTCTTTTTTTTTTTAACGTTTATTTATTTTTTGAGACAGAGAGAGACAGAGCATGAACGGGAGAGGGTCAGAGAGAGGGAGACACAGAATCGGAAGCAGGCTCCGGGCTCCGAGTTGTCAGCACAGAGCCCGACGCGGGGCTTGAACTCACGAACCGTGAGATCATGACCTGAGCCGAGGTCGGTCGCTCAACCGACTGAGCCACCCAGGCGCCCCTTCGCGTCTTTTTCTTTAAAGCTTTTAAAAATGTTTTTTACTTATTTTGAGGGGGGCGAGCAGAGAGAGAGGAAGAGAGAGAATCCCAAGCACGCTCCACACTGTCAGTGCAGAGCCCAATGTGGGGCTTGAACTCACAAACCGTGAGATCATGACCTGAGCTGAAATCAAGAGTCAGACACTCAACAACTGAGCCACGCAGGTGCCCCAAAATTCATTTCACATCCTTTTTTTCAAATGTTTTTTTATTTTTTGAGAGAGTGTGAGCAGGGGAGGGGCAGAGAGACAGGCAGACATAGAATCCAAAGGAGGCTCCAGGCTCTGAGCTGTCAGCACAGAGCCTGACGTGGGGCTCGAACCCATGAACTGTGGGATCATGACCTGAGCCAAAGTTGGATGCTCAACTGACTGAGCCACCCAGGCGCCCCTCATTTCACATCTTGATTACACACACACACACACACACACACACACACACATCTGAAACAAAAGTTTCACAAAATAATAATCATTTCAGTAATATTAACACAACAAAGAGCTGTTCAAATAGTTTATACATATTGACTTAGCTAATACTCATCACAGTCTAAAGAGATAGATTCTGGGGTTAATCCCCACTTCACAGAGAGGAAAAGTAAGGCCCGGAGAGGTTAAGTAACCCTGTTCAAGTTTATACAACCAGCAAGTGGGAGAGTGTAAACCCTGCAGGGTTGAGCAATTTCCACTATCCTGAGATGAGTCTTTTTTTTTTTTTAACACTTATTTATTTTTGAGACAGAGAGAGAGAGAGAGCATGAACAGGGGAGGGTCAGAGAAAGAGGGAGACACAGAACCTGAAACAGGCTCCAGGCTCTGAGCTGTCAGCACAGAGCCCGACGCGGGGCTCGAACCCACAGACCGCGAGATCGTGACCTGAGTCGAAGTCGGATGCTTAACCGACTGAGCCACCCAGGCGCCCCCTGAGATGTGTCTTAAGAATGTCTGAAAATATCTAACAAACCAGAGTTCCTCCAAGCAATACTTACCCCACACAGCACATTCGGATATTTGGTTTCTTCAATGCTTGTGGCAACCCATTAAATATTTTTCAGGATCCACAGTTTAGAAAACATGCCTTAGAAAGGCTTCCCTGGGGTGCCTGGGTGGCTCAGTCAGTTGAGCGGCCGACTACTGGTTTGGGCTCAGGTCATGATCTCGCAGTTTGTGAGTTCGAGCCCCGAATCGAACTCCACGCTCACAGCTTGGAGCCTGCTTTGGAACTTCTGTCTCCTTCTCTCTGTCCCTCCCCGACTCGTGCTCCTGTTCTCTCTCTCTCTCAAAAATAAATAAATGTTTAAGAAGGAAAGAAAGAGAGAGGAAGGAAGGAAGGAAGGAAGGAAGGAAGGAAGGAAGGAAGGAAGGGAGGAAGGAAGGAAGAAAAAGAAAAGCTTCTCTGTTCAACCAGCATCCCAGGGCCCTGGCTCTCTGACCTCCTACACCCACACCTACAGACCTCTATCCGCCTCACCTCTGCCCATGGTTCCTTGTCTCCGGTCTTCTCATGAGCTCCAGACCTGATGTGGATCCACAGCGCCCCCAACCCAGTCTTCTCTGATTCCACCAGCATCCTGGATGCCTCCTCTCGATGCCCGGCGTGTGAGCTTTCCCAGCGCTGCCATAACAAAGTACCACAAACCAGTGACTTAAAACGAAACGTATTCTCCTAGTTCTGGAAGCTGGAGACCCGAAATCGAGCTGGTGGCAGTGCCGCAGTCCCTCCGAAGACGCTAGGGGAGGATCCTTCCTCGCCTCTTCCTCCGGCCTCCTTGCTTCCTTCCTTGCCTCTTGGAGTTTCTGGAAGCCCCCGGCCTGCCTTGGCTTGTGGTAGGATCACTCCCATCTCTGCCTCTGTCTTCCCTCCGTGCGTCTCTTTCCTCTTCGTATAAGGACACCGGTCATGTTGGATTAACGGTCCCTCCTACTCAAGCATGGCCTTATCTCAACTAATTACATCTCCAATGACCCTATTTCCAAAGAAGGTCTCATTCTGAAGTCATGGAGCGGTTAGGACTTCCACGTATCTTTCTGGGGGGACAAAGTGGAGTGCCTTACAACCACCTTGTCCTAGCTGACTCCACACCCCCGACAGGAACCTGGAGCAGAGAACCGGCTGTCACCTAGAGGGCTCCCTTCCCCTCCCCAGACTGACAGTCACACCCCCTGTACATGCTGCCTCTCAAATATCTCCCAATTCATTTCTACCCTTCCCACCGTCCCCTGCCTAGTCTCCTCCACCTCTCTTCCTAGCTCCCTCCTGCCCCTGCCCCAGATTTCTCTTTTAAGTCTAGCCAATAGTCTTCCTCCTTCCCATAAGAGCGGGGGAGAGGGGTGTCTTTCTAAAGCTCAAATCAGACCCTGTCCTTTCTTGCTCAGAACCTGCACTGAAGTTCCTTAATGCTGCCCACCAGGCCTGGTGTGGGCTGGCCCTGAGCTCTGGACCTCATGGGGCCCATGGCGGGACCTCATATAAACCCAGCCCTGGCGAAAGTCAACTTGTGTTACTCACTGTGCACCTGCACCCACTCAGACAAGTGCGACCCGAGAAAAATCCGTCTCACTTCAACCTCATAGCCGAGAACCTCCAAAGATTGGGTCTATCTGTCTACATTTCCCCGGCCACTCACTCACTATTTCAATCCTTTCTCCTTTGTTGTCCCTCACCTCGGAGCCTCCCTCTCACCTCAGACCCTGCTTCCTACTCTCCTGAGACAACCGAAGGAACAGAAGAGAAAATTCACATGGCCCTGACATCACATCCTGCCTCCTGCCTGCCTCTGTGCCCTCCCCCTCCCACTGTTTTCTGTAGATGACCAGCTCGCGCCCCTTGGACCACTCTCTACTTGCGCCCGCCCTGCCTAGTCAAGGCTCCAGCCACTCTCCCCTCTCTCCTCTGCACCATTAATCTCCCCTCTTGTGATTCATCCTGAATCGGGACACACCATACTTTTACAACTCCCATCTTTCAACATTTTTTATTTATTTTTGGGACAGAGAGAGACAGAGCATGAACGGGGGAGGGGCAGAGAGAGAGGGAGACACAGAATGGGAAACAGGCTCCAGGCTCCGAGCCATCAGCCCAGAGCCTGACGCGGGGCTCGAACTCACGGACCGCGAGATCGTGACCTGGCTGAAGTCGGACGCTTAACCGACTGCGCCACCCAGGCGCCCCACAACTCCCATCTTAAATAAACCTCTGGAGATCCCATGCCCCCTTCCAGATATACCCCTTTGCTGTGCTGGAAAGGATCATCTACACTGGTTCTCCCCAAACCCTCTCAACAAACACATAAGCAAACCCTCTCTTGAACCCATCCAGTCAGACCACTGACCCCACCGCATCACCAAAGTTGCCCTCTTCGAGATTACTGATGACTTCCAGATTGCTGGTCCCAACGGTCAGCTCTCAGGCTTATGGGCCTTGGGCTCTAGGCAGCATTTGGCATTGATTCCTCCCTTTGTCTTTGATTGACGCCCTTCGCTTGGCCTCCCGGACAGCAGACAGCCCTGGGTCTCCTCTCATTTTACTCATTCTTCAACCTCCTTTGCTGGTGTCAGCCCTCTACCACTGGAGTGCCCCCACCTCAGGCCGGAGACTTCCAGCTACAGCTGTTCCCTCTCTAACCTCTCCCGTTCTTGGGGATTTCGATTCATGTAGTCACTGACAACGTCTAAATTTATATCTCATGACCCAACCGCTCCCCTGACGTCCGGTCTCAAACATCCAACTGCCTACCCCACATCTGTACTCGGTTGGGTAAAGGCCACCTCAAGTTTGGGGAAACTTGAACTCTTGATCCACTTGAACCCCTGCCCATCTTCCCTTCCGGTAGCTCCAGACTTTTTTTGTTGCTCAGACCCAAGACGGCGGAGTCACCCTCAACTCCCCTCTTTCTCTCGCTTCCTGTACCCAGCTCTACTGCCCCCACCCTCCCCGCCTACCCCTCTGGCGGGAACCCCCACCCCCTCTCTCCTGAACCACCTGTCTCCTCAGTTCCCTGGGCCCCCAGCTTCCACTCTTGCTTCCTAACTCCATTCCTCCCCGCCGCGGAGGAAGCCTATTAAAACCAGAGCCAGACCATGGCCTTCCTCTGCTCGGGGCCCTTCTGTGACTCTCACTCGGGTAAAGGCCGAAGGAAGTCCCTTACAGGGCTCGGTAAAGCCTGCACGGTCCTGGAACACCGCAGGGCACAGCCTTACTTCTGGCTGCACCCGCTTCCTCACCTCCTTCGCGTGTCTACTCAAATGTCCCCTTCTCAGGTAGGTCTCCCTTGCCAACTTATTTTAAAGTCACAGACACATCCAGGCACCATACTCCCCAACCCTGTTCCGAGGTCTGTGTTGTCCCCATAATGTTCATCACCTCCTCACGTATGTATCATATTTGCATACTGTTTCTCCCAGCTAAAATGTGATTTTAGCGTTTACTTATTTTTTTTTTACGTTTATTTATTTTTTTGTGAGACAGAGAGCGAGCGGGGGAGGGGCAGAGAGAGAGAGGCAGGCACGGAATCTGAAGCGGGCTCCAGGCTCTGAGCTGTCAGCACAGACCCGGACGCGGGGCTCCAGCCCACGAACCATGAGATCATGCATGACCTGCTTAACCGACTGAGCCACCCTGGTGCTCAGATTTTTTTGTCTTTTGTATTCGCTGCACTTGGAACCGCGTAGGTGCTCAATAACTATTTGTTGAATAGATGAACGAAACGCTGTCTGTTGAATGACCTTGAGGACTCCTGCAAAGATGCAAATCAAATTTCTCAGCCCGACTTAACTCCATCACCCTTTCTGCCAGCTCATCCAACCCGTGTTCTAGATTAATTGCTGCCTCCGCGCATCTGCTTAAAGCCGTACCTGCGCCAGGATCACCCTCCCTACACGCCGAACTCTCCCTCTAAATTCTCGCTCCCCGCGCCATGACGTCACTGTGTGGACAGGGGCCCCCAGGCACCGTTGGCAGGTTGACGGGTTGCCATGGTTACTGCACCGCCTGGGGTGGAATATCCCCAGGGTGCCCCGCCCCCGTGGGTACGAGTTGGCTGGCAGATCCAGGGCAGCCCCGCGCCGGGGCAGGTACGAGTGGGCGGCAATCCGGTTTTCTTACGCCCCCGCCCCGCCCACACCGTTGTCATGGAAACGCAGCGCCTCCCTTTAGCGCCCTCTCCCTCCCCTTTCTCCTAGAGAAGGGGACCCCAGCACAGTAAGAGGGCTGGGTTCGGCTGGAAGACTGGCCGAAAAGCGAGGACGCAGCTTGTTCTCAGCGCTCTCTCTCTCCATCATTTCTCCCACTTCCTCCAAGGATTGCTACGCCTGCGCAGGGACGCAGCCCCGGGATACCAAAGCTAACTAGGAGCGAGGGGCACGCATGCGTGGACAGAGTTCCGCGCGAATGCTCTTGTGGCCTCAAGAAGCTAGGGGAACGAACGCAGCGCTAATGTTGCGCCTGCGCAGCTAAGCCCCCACGCGAGGAGGGCGGTGGAAGGCAATTCTGCGCTTGCGCCGTGGGAGGGGCGTGAAACTCTAGCGGTAAGGGCGTTGGGGGCTGACTGGCGCTAGGTGCGCCTGCGCCATGGCTCTTGGGGCGGACGGGGGCGGGGCCCAGAGGGGGACGAGAGAGGAGGGGGGAGGGAAGAGGCCGCAGAAGCCCGAGCCTTGACCGACGGGCAGGCGGGGGCTGCGGCGGCGCCGGTGAGTGACCCGCGGCCCGACTCGGTCCCCACCCTCCACGACCCTCACTCTTCATGGAGTCCCCCATCGCCTCCGTTGTCCCCTCTTACTCCCGGACCCCTTTACCCCCAGAGATCCTCTTAATTCCTGGCAATCCCCAGAGCCCCCACAATCCCCGCAGACCCTAATCCCTAGTATTTGATAGTCCCAGCTTCTCCACTGTCCCAGGAGCCCCCAACTCCCCATTCTACCTGGACATCCCTTCTGAGGACCCCATCTCGTACCGTTCTTACAGACGTCCTATTGCCCCGGAGCCCCCAGAGCGCTCCTCTGCTCCAGATCCCCCCTTCTTGCTGCGTCTCTCCTTCAGCATCTCCTTACCCCCATGCTTCTTCGACCCCGAGACACCCCCATTCTCCCTCCATTTCGCTTTCTCCCATGCCCCCATTCTCCTCTAACTCCTGCAGACACCCCCTCTTCTTTCGCCTTTCCTCATTTCTCTCCACCCCTCCAGACCCTCCCCCAATTTCCATCAACTCCTCGGCGTGGCACTTTGCGCCGCGCGAGGCACAAGAGGAGCGCTCGGCGGGTGTCAGCTATTATTAGGCGCTCTGAATGTCCCCCGTGGCCCGTCGCCCCCGGCCACTCTCCGCCCCAACCCCTGGCCCCGGGGGCAGTGGAGGCGGTGTCTGGGCGGCCGGGGTGGGGCTGGCGGCGCGCGGACGCCGAGCCCCCGCCAGCGCCGTGCGCCCTGTGCCCGCAGCGCCGGCGCCCCCCCATGCGCCAGGCGGCCGGACGGCGGCGTCGGGGGGCGCCATGGCCTCGGCGGCGGCGGGCGAAGCGGAAGAGACCACCCGGCTGCGCAAGCCGCGCTTTTCGTTTGAGGAGAACCAGATCCTGATCCGTGAGGTGCGCGCCCACTACCCACAGCTCTACGGCGCGCAGAGCCGTCGGGTGAGCGTGGCCGAGCGGCGGCGTGTGTGGGACGGCATCGCCGCCAAGATCAACGGCATCACCAGCTGGAAGCGCACTGGCCAAGAGGTGCAGAAGCGCTGGAATGACTTCAAGCGCCGCACCAAGGAGAAGCTGGCCCGCGTGCCGCACTCCACGCAGGGCGCCGGGCCTGCCGCCGAGGACGCCTTCTCCGCGGAGGAGGAGACCATTTTTGCCATCCTGGGGCCGGGAGTGGCGGCACCGGGAGCTGGTGCGGGAGCCGAGCAGCCCTCGGTGGCCGCTTCCTCACAGCCGTCAGCCGCAAGTGCGGGCACCCAACGCTACGTCTTGTCCGAGGACCGCAGGGAAGACCGACGGGCAGGTGAGTTCCTTCGGTGTCACCGTAGCCAGAGCAAGACAGTCGCGAACTCAGCTGTTTGCTCGGCACGGTTCCCCAGCTCTTTACGTGGCTTGCCCAAAGTCCCACAGCCCATGACTGTCAGCGTCATGAACGGAACCTAGAACGCCTGGCTCCAGAGTCCACACCTGGGATTATCAGCACAGGCAGGATTGTAATGTAGGGTAGTGACCAATGGAGGCTGACCGGGCTCCCATCGTGACTTTGTCACTCAGCTGTGTCATTCTGGGTACGTTATCGCAGGTCAGTTTCCACATCTGTAAAATGGGGATTAAAAAAAAAAAAAAAAAAAAAAGCCCCCACCTCAAAAGCATGCCGTGAAGATTGAACGAGTTAATATGCGTAAATTGCTGAGTACAGGGCTTCCTGAACCTTCCTCGTTCGCTATTGATAGGATTACCAATGCTGCGAGGTATGAACTATTTTGCCATTTTATGTATCAAAGCCTTAGAGAGGTTTGGTAACTTTCCCAAGGTCATGCCATGAATAGGGGAAGTGTGGAGAGCAGAGTACAAAGACATCCCACTTGGCCTTGACTCTGGCTTCTTATTTCTTCTACAGCTATTTCCCCAGCACCTCCCCTGTACTGGGCAGTGTTGGGGACACTGCGGTGAGGGAGACATCTCCAGCCCTGCCCTCCTGGGCCTGAGTTTGCGAGTCCCAAGGGGGCACCTAACCCAGGCTGGAGGTCAAGGAAGGCTTCCTGGAGGAGGAGACATCAGAACAGCAGAGTGAGAATGAAGAGCTGAGGAAGTGTTGCTGGTAGAAGAAACAGCATGTAGAGTGGCTTTGAGACAAGAAAGCTTAGCCAGTTTAGGAACTGAGAAGTTTCCAAGTTAGAGGAAGGGGAAAGTAGAAAAGATTGAAGAAATGTTTTGAGATGAGGTCAGAGAGGTCAGCAGAGGCCAGACAGTGAAGAATTTTATCCAGAATGCCATACGGAGTCACTGAAGGGTGTTTTCAGAAAGGGACGGAGGTGGATATGATCAAACAAGTTCAGGATCATGTGGTTCAGAGAGTTTCATTCATCCACCCAAGGTCACCCAGAAAGTAAGGAGTAGAATCGGGACTCAAATGCAGGTTGTGTCCAACTCACAATGCATGCACTTAACTTAACCACTGGGCTAGATTGTCTGGCAATCACAACAACAATTAATATTGACTGAGAGTTAATGGGTATGCCAGAATTAGATCACACGCAGTTTGTAAGTGAAGGTCAGAACTTTGGACTTTATCTTCAGGGCATTTGGGAGGCGTGAAAGTGTCTTAAGCAGGAGAGAGAGACACGATCACGTGGGACCCCTGTTCTCCACATGAATCTCAAACCTCATTGTTTCTGTCTGTGAAACGGCCACACTGAACCAGAGCAGAGACGGCAAACATTTTTTCGAGAGTCGTACAACCGTGTTATTCCTGCATTAATTCAACAAATATTTATCGAGCGCCTATTCTGAGGGAGGCGCTGTGGCAGATGCTGGGAAGACTGTGGAGAAAAAGCCACCTTCCCTTTTCTTACGGAGCCAGCATTCCAGTTATTGGAGAAAGACACGAACAGACAACCCCAAAACAGATCACGTACCAGGAGGTGATAAGAACTAAGAAGAAAACTAAAGCATCTTAAAAGGATAGGGAGTTGGGGTGCCTGGGTGGCTCGGTCCGGTTAAGCGTCCAAATCTTGATTTCCGTTCAGGTCGTGATCTCACGGTTCACAGGTTCGAGCCCTGTTCGCACAGGTTCGCACACACACACACCTATTTTACAGGTGGGGAAATGGAGGCCGAAAGGTTGCAAATAAATGATTTTAAATGTGGCAGCGGCCCTTCCGTGACCCCTGTGGGCACGAAGTGTGGGCCATTTTCTATTCTATTGTTCAGTAGGCTAGAAGAACAGTATTCCAGAGTGGCAACAATCCTCGCACCCCTCATGAGGGAGACTTACCACTCTTGAGCCCTCAAATGCCTCTTCTCGCATTCACCAGCACTGCGATGTCTCTCTGGGCCTCAGGTCTCTGCATCTGTAAAATGGGATGATAATGGGGGCACGTACCCCTTCCCCTCCACCCCCGCCCCCAGGAGAATGGCTGCGAGGACTCACTGAAATAATGTAGGAGGAAAGCATAGCCGCTTCGCCCAGGGCCTGGCCAGGAAAGTGTCCAACAAGTGTTAGCTCCGGTTATCATCTCTCTCCGTGCCTCCCCCACCTCCTCTGCCTGCCTGGTCCAGGGAGGCTGGACCCCCAGCATTGAAGGCTGGAGGGGATTGGCTGTTTCTGCAACAGGAGAGCAGGGAGATCAGATCTGGCCTAGGAGCAGGAAGCAGGCTTCTCTGAGGAAGGACTATCTGAACTGGCCAAGAGGCCATGCAAGGGGGATACTCTTAATAGAGGGAACCTCACGTACACTCTCCCTGAGGCAAGGAAGAGGGACCGAAAGGGGTAAGGGCTAGGGCTTTGTAGCCTTAGGGGATGGACTGTCCCCTGTGGGTGCTGGGGAGCTGTGGGAGGGTTGCAGCAAGGACCTGGGGCCTGGGGCCCCCTTCCGTGCTGACTCCTTGGAAGCCACAGTTCTTTTTTCATTAAAGAAAACATTTTGTGCTGGACATTGTTCTAGGCGCTGGGTAAACAGCAGCGAACAAAACAAAGCCCTGCCTGATGGAGCTGACATCAGGAGGAGGAGACAGACAACAAACAGAGCGACCCCATGCCAGGTGGAGATAAGTGCTAACAAAAGAAATCAGGTAGGGTTAGGAGAGAGAAGAGGACAGAGATGGGAAATGCTGTCGACAGAAGGTCAAGGAAGATCTTCCCAAGGAGGCCGCATTTGAGCAGAGGAGCTGAGAGAGAGGGAGCCAGGCAGGTGTCTGGGGAAAGATCTCTCCAGGCCAAGGAACAGCAAATGCAAAGGCCCCGAGGCAGGAGCAGGCGTATTGTGTGTGTGGACCAACAAGAAGGCCAGTGTGGCTGGAGCCTAGTGAGTGAGAGAGAGAAGGGAAGGGGTAGAGTTGAGGTCAGGGAGGCACTGGAGCAAATTGTGCAGAGCCTTGAGAGCCTCAGGGACTTTGCTTTTAGTCTGAGACGTGAGAGCCCCAGGAAGCTTTTGAGCGGGGGAAAGACAACATCTGACTTGTATTTGTTAAACACCTTTATTGAGATACAATTCCCATACCGTACCGCCACCCCTTTAAAGAGGACAGTGCGGTAGCTTTTAGCATCCTCGTGGAGTTGGGCAACCATCACCACTGTCAATCTTAGAACATTTTCGTCACCCGAAAAAGAAACCCCGCATCTCCCAGCCATCACCCCGACCTGGCCCCCCCCCAGCTCCGCCCAGCCCCAGGCAACCAACCACTAATCTACTTTCCGTCCCTGGTAGCTTTGCCTGTTTGGACATTTCCTATACATGGATCCTCGGATATGTGGTCCTCTGTGGGTAGCGTAACCGACACGTATATTGTTTGGACCTCTGAGACTTTGGAGGAGGCCGGCGACCCAGTCGAGGAAGCAGTTGCAAAAGTCCCAAGCGGGAAATGCGGGTGGTTGGACTGGGAGGGGCTTGTGGAGGTGGATGGAAGCGGGACGTTGAAATAGTTTGAAGGCAGAGCCAGTGACCATTGTACATGGACAGTGTCTGGGGCGAGAAACAGAGTGAAAGTTGTGCCCCCCCCCCCCCCCCCCCCCCCCCCCCGCCAGCGGCTGGAAGGATGGGGCTGTCGTCAGCAGCGATGGGGGGCGGCGGAGCTGGGAGCGGGATGTGACAGGGTCAGGAGCTCAGCTCCAGGCAGGAGAGTGTGAGGCAATACTAGACCATCGAGGGGCTGTGTGGCTGGTACACAAATGGGGCAGAGGTTTCAGGCAAGGCCCGGAAATCTGAAAGCCTCTGTATGCAGACTCTGTCCAAGTTCGGGAGCGTGAATGAAGTCTCCGGTGACAGGAGACCGCGTGCGGAAACCCAACAGGCTTGGGGTTGAGGGTTGAACTGGTACAGACCACAGCTGAGGGAGAAATCCCACCACCCCGCCAGAGAGAGCCCGTGGAGGCGTGTAGTGGGGGGAGCGTCCAGATAGTTGGAGGAGCCTTCTAGAATGTTGGTTCTGCCTGGCTCCAGCAGGGGACCCTCCAGGACCCTGTTTCCACCAAGGCTGGCATCAGCCACCAGGGGGTCATTCGCTATATTGTTTTCCTCCCCTGTGTCCTCCTCCAAGGCACGATCTGACTTGGGTTTTGAAAAGATGGCTCTGGAGCCAGGGCGGGTGGGAGGTGGAAAGGGGAAATCGAGACACATGGTGGGGGGGAGGGGGGTCACGTCACCTTACCTACATCTCTCTCTCCACAGATACACCAGCCCACAGCAAGGGGGGCTCCAGCAGCCCCGAGCAGTGGGCCCGGCCCTCCTGCAGCCCCCAGGAAGGGGGCTGCCCGCCACCCAAGGAGCGTGAGTCCCCGCCCCCTCCGGCCCTGCAGACCGTGCAGCTGCCGCGCCTGGCCTTGTCTCCTCCGCCCCCGGCCCCTCCACCGCCACCACCCCAGCCGCCTCAGCAGGTCCACGTGGCACCCTCGTCCCCCAGCCCACCACCTCCTCCACTGCCACCACCCACGCCCTCGGCCCCGGACCCCTCCCTGGACTTACTGCGGGCCCAGCAGGAGACGGCCAACGCCATCCGGGAGCTGGCTGGCACCCTTCAGCAGGGACTGGCCAAACTGAGCGAGGCCCTCAGCGCCCTACTGCCCCTTCTGCCCGGAACCGCCGTCGACAGGCTGCCCCCGCCTCTGCCCCCACCCCCGCCCCCGCCCCCACCCCCCAGGCCCCTCTTGCCCCCGCCTACCCCGAAAGCGGAGATCACCCCAGAGCCCGTGTCCGTGGTGGCTGCTGTGGTGGACGGAGCGGTGGTAGCAGCCAGGGGGGTGATCATCGCCCCTAGGAGCGAGGAGGCGGGGGCCCCCCGGCCTCCCCCGGCTCCCCTTCCTCCCCACGACTCACCCCCACACAAGAGGAGGAAAGGTTTCCCTACACGGAAGAGGCGGGGGCGTTGGAAATCTCCCTGAAATCTGCTGTTGGGTTCGAGCTCCTTCTGCCTGTACCTCCTCCCCACCCCCACCCCCAGCTTAGCCCAGTGGAGGAGGGCGACGCACCTTCCCCATCTCGGCTGCACCCTGGCTCCCTGCTGCGGGGGGGGGGGGGGGGGCGCGAGCACCCCACTCCCTATACTAGTTAGTGCCTGATTCTCAGGGGGGCTTGTTGATGGGTCCCCCACCCCCTTCTCCAGTACAGCGCTGTCTGCCTGGCTGCTTCCCTGAACCCTAACTTCTAAGCCATCAATTTTACGTTATTTATTATTGCCCTTTGTGGGTTGCGGAGAGAACCTCTCGGGTCTGCACATGCGCCCCCCTTCCCTGACAGCTCCTGGTCTTGACTTGAAGAGAATTGACCCGTAGGGGCCTCCTCACCTCCCCAATCCAGACTTTGGAGGGGATGGGAGTCGCAAAGACAAATCAGAATATGGATGACAAAGGATATAGCAGTCTGTACCCTAGGGAGAGGGGGGGCAGAGTTCTCACTGGGGAGATACAGGTTGGGCCCTCTGCCTCCCATTGCCGTCTCTGACTTCCAGAGCTCAACCCCCTCATTTCTCCCCAGTGGTGACAAGATATGAATAAACTTATTTTTAATACAATTACTTCGGGCTCTGAGACAGGCCTGGGGTTTCAGCACCTACACCTGTCCCCCTCACCACCCTCCCTCCCCCGACCCTGCCTCCATGGACCAGTGGCATCCCTTTGAAGTTGGGAGGCTGGTGATTTTCCAGCTTTTTTCTTTCTTTCTTTCTTTCTTTCTTTCTTTCTTTCTTTCTTTCTTTCTTTCTTTCTTTCTTTCTTTTTCTTTCTTTCTTTTTCTTTCTTTCTTTCTTTCTTTCTTTCTTTCTTTCTTTCTTTCTTTCTTTCTTCTTTTCTTCCTCTTTTCTTTCTTCCCTTCCTTCCTTCCTTAAAGCCATCAGATCCTGTGTTCAAATCTTATTCCAACTTATTCATCCTTCCCATACCAGCCTAAGTGTCCTCTCCTCCAGGAGAGCTTTCTGGATTTCCTCCTCCAGGCTAAGATGGGTCTGCTCAGATTATCTTCTAGTGTCCTCTGTTCTCTAAATGAATACATGCCTTTATCTGTTTAAAGCTTCCCCCCACACACACACACCCCCACCCCCTTTTCATGAAGGCAAGAGCTGGTTTTCTTTTTTACTCCCAAACCTGCTGGAAAGCAAAGTAGCCAATAACCACCACCCTGAAATCAGCCACACCTGGCTCCGTCCCTGGTGCTGCCCTGGCTAGCTGTGTGGGTCTCCCTTTTCCTCGTCTGTAAAATGGGCATAACAATGTAGGCGTCTACATCTACATTCTATGTTCATCCTTCAGGCAGCTCAAATATCGCTGCCTCAGGAAAGTCTTTTCTGGCACTCCCTCTCCCCTAGCAGTCGGGGGGTGGGGGGGTAGGGAGGTGGGGAGAATGCAGTTAAATAATCATTTGAGTAAATTTAAGTTGAATGTCTGCCTCCATCACCAGGATGAGCCTTGTCAGGGCAAGGCCTGAATGTATCTCAGTCACTGCTGTGTCCTCAGCCTTGCCCGACACAGAAGAGGGTTGCATCTTTGAATTAATGAGCAGCTTAAAAAACGGTTTCCATTTATGTATGCTGTTCCTTTTCTGGGCCAGGCACCATGCTAAACGTTTATATGCGTGTTTTCATTTCAACTTGGAGCTATCCAATGAAGAGCAACTTCTACAGCGTCTCTGTCCTGAGAAGTGTAGGGACTTGCCCTAAACCTGCCAGGGGACAATCCCAATTCAGCCCACCTGAAGCCGAACTCTGGCCAGAACTCTTGACCCCCCACCCCCCCCAGGAGTGTTTACTGAAGAATGGCTTAAACGCAATTTTAGGTGATCCCTGAATGGCCTCTTTAGTGGTTCCATACATAGTGTTAACTTACTTGATTAAAATGTAGCTAGTACATAAAAAAAAGTAGGACTGTGCCCATAATACAGACATACCTCGTTTTATTGTGCTTCGCAGATACTGCATTGTTTTTTTTTAAGTTTATTCGTTTTGAGAGAGAGAAAAGGAGAGAGAACACAAGCAGGGAGGAGCAGATAGAAAATCCCAAGCAGGCTCCGCACTGTCCACGAAAAGCCTGATGCAGGGCTCAGACTCACCAACCATGAGGTCATGACCTGAGCTGAAATCAAGTGGGACACTTAACTGAGCCCCCCCCCCCCCGGGCGCCCCAGATACTGCATTTTTTTAGAAGCTGAAGGTTTGTGGCAACCCCGCCACAAGCAAGCGTATCAGTATCCCTTTCCCAACAGCCGCTCACTTGTATCTGTGTCACATTTGGGTAATTCTTTGACTATTTCAAATTTCCTTATTATTATTACATTTGTTACGGTGCTGTGTCATCAGGGACAAAATCTGAAAGCTCAGACGATGGTGACCATCTTTTTTGGCAATAAAGTATTTTTTAGAAGTTTTTTTTTTTTTTTTTAATGTTTATTTTTGAGAGAGTTAGAGCGTGAGCAGGGGAGGGGCAGAGATGGAGAGAAAGAATCCGAAGCAGGCTCTAAGCTGGCTCGAGCTCACCAACTGTGAGATCGTGACCTGAGTGGAAGTGGGACACTTAACCGACGGAGCCACCTAGACGCCCCAGCAATAAATGTATTTTTAAATTAAGGTATGTACCTTGTTTCTTTGGACACAATGCTGTTGCACACTTAATACGTTACAGCCTAAACTTAACTTTCAGATGCACAGGAAAAAGCGGAAAGTTTGTTTGACTTGCTCTATTGTGCTATTTGCTTTATTGCCAAGATTTGTTGTATCGTGGTAGTCTGGAGGGAGGATGCAGTATTTCCGAGGTATGCCTGTATTGCTCAGGAGGAGGCAAACGTAGATGGCCTTTTTTCCCAGGGGAGTCCATATAAAGAAAACAATACAGGTTGTAAGTGAAATTGCAAAGCTGAGGCTGATGTTTGGATAACAAAATCACAGCGGCTGTGATTGCAGCGGGCTGGGGGAGAGGAAGCAGACAGTCCGATTAGTTTGAAAACCAGTAATGAATGCAACTCGGGCAAGTCACGTCAATACTTTTGAGCGCTTATCACGGACCCAGGCTTAGCGGACAGAAAGAGGGTGATGGGGGGTTAGAACCCGAAGACTTGCCTCTCCTCCCCTCCCTACTCTTCCAGTCTGACTCCCACTGTTCCAGATGTTGAGAAGAAAAACCTGGGCGGGGGGAGTCCCCAAAGCCCGGTTGGGCCGATCAGGGAATGAGCGCTCAAGGCTGGAGAAAGGTGGTTTCCCCGGAAACTAACCCCACAACTCTTACTCGCCATCTCTGGCCTCCGTCCCTTCCCCCAAATTAGGGAGCAGTACAGGGTGAGGATTTCCTCAACCCAGTGCTCCGAAAAAACGTAAAGCCACCCCAAAATTGAGCCGGGGGTGGAAGACAGCGGGAATCGGGAAGGCCTCCCCCAACCTCCCATTTAGCGGAAGTGCGTCGTTTGTCCTCGCTGCAGAGCATTTTGGGAATTGTAGTGAGTGGTTGATGGGGCTGGCAGGGAGAGCTACAGTGTAACCCTTTGTAGACCAGAGCGCGCCGGCAGAACTGGAAGAGAGTTCGAGGGCGCTCGACCACTCTCTTTAATCGATGAGGCAACTGAGGCAGAGGCCTTGACCGAGAGGCCTTCGTTCTTCCCCTTTCTCCCGCTGTTGCCAGCCCCATTCCGAGAATGGTATACAAGAGTTGAGGAAAACGAACTGCCATGCAGAACCCTCCCTCCCCCAGTTGCCAGCTTCCCGTCCCCCTACCCCGAAACCGTCCAATCAGAGCCCCTCCGCCCCGCCCCGGGAGATGCTGCCTTCCTAACCAGTCATTGGCCCACCTCTGATGGGCGGGGAACTGAGCCTCAGAAAGAGCAAGACTTTTGCCTAAAGCTGCACAGCAAGTCGGAACAGAAATTATGCGCGCGGAACCCTGTCCACTTCCTACCATTTCTGAACCCGTGGCAGCTCTGGCCATTCATATCTCCTTTCCGCCCCCAAACCCTGTGCCGGAGCTCCGCGAAGCGCGCCGAACTCCCTGCCCCGCCGTGATGAGTGGTCGGTCGGGTTTGCGCGTCGGAGAGGCGGCGAGCCCACTCCCTCTGCCGCCGGCTGTCCCCTTTAAGAATCAGCCCCGGCGGGACTACGTTTCCCAGAAGGCTTTGCCGGCGCGTTATGTAACTTTCCCTGCGAAGCGGCCTCTGGGGCAGAAGGAGGTGGAGGCGGAGACGGCCGTTGCAACGGCGGCGGCGGCGGCGGCGGGAGCGGCGGGAGCCCGAGGCGGCGGCGCCCGCGGCCCATCGCGGGGCCCGAGCTGTGCGCCTCGGCCGGGAGCCCGGACCGGGCGGGGGCGCCGACGTGCCTCTAACAAGCTTTTCAAGGAGGCGGGAGTGAGGAAAAAGGCTTAGGGCCCAGGGGGCGGGGAAGGGGGGCCGGGCCTGGATCGGCGGGGAGGCCGAGCCGGAGGCCTGACTGTGGCTCGCGCGGTCCGGGGGACACGAATCAAACGGCGGCGGCGCGGATCGTACGTCGGCGGCGGGTGGAACGCCGGGGCTCGGCGGCGCGCGCGCGGGGGGTCATGGCGTCGGTGCAGGCGTCCCGCCGCCAGTGGTGCTACCTGTGCGACCTGCCCAAGATGCCGTGGGCCATGGTGTGGGACTTCAGCGAGGCTGTGTGTCGCGGCTGCGTGAACTTCGAGGGTGCGGATCGCATCGAGCTGCTCATCGACGCTGCCCGCCAACTCAAACGCAGCCACGTGCTCCCCGAGGGCCGCTCTCCCGGGCCCCCCGCCCTCAAGCACCCGACCACTAAGGACCTGGCTGCGGCCGCTGCACAGGGGCCTCAGTTACCGCCTCCGCAGGCCCAGCCCCAGCCGTCAGGAACAGGCGGCGGCATCTCTGGCCAGGACCGCTATGACAGGGCCACCTCGTCGGGCCGCCTCCCCCTACCCTCGCCCGCCCTGGAGTACACCCTGGGGTCCCGCTTGGCTAATGGGCTGGGCCGCGAGGAGGCCGTGGCGGAGGGGGCGCGAAGGGCCTTGCTTGGCTCTATGCCCAGCTTGGTGCCCCCCGGGCTGCTGGCAGCTGCGGTGTCTGGCCTGGGCAGCCGAGGCCTGACGCTGGCACCCGGCTTGAGTCCTGCCCGTCCAGCTTTTGGCTCCGATTTCGAGAAGGAGAAGCAGCAGAGGAATGCGGACTGTCTGGCAGAACTGAACGAGGCCATGCGTGGCCGGGCAGAGGAGTGGCACGGGCGCCCCAAAGCGGTGCGGGAACAGCTGCTGGCGCTGTCAGCCTGTGCCCCCTTCAACGTCCGCTTCAAGAAGGATCACGGGCTGGTGGGGCGGGTGTTCGCTTTTGATGCCACTGCCCGTCCGCCCGGCTACGAGTTCGAGCTGAAGCTTTTTACCGAATACCCCTGTGGTTCTGGCAACGTGTATGCGGGAGTCCTGGCCGTGGCGCGCCAGATGTTTCACGATGCTCTGCGGGAGCCGGGCAAGGCTCTAGCCTCCTCAGGCTTCAAGTACCTCGAATACGAACGGAGGCACGGCTCCGGGGAATGGCGCCAGCTGGGGGAGCTGCTGACCGACGGTGTCCGCAGCTTCCGAGAGCCAGCTCCCGCCGAGGCCCTGCCCCAGCAGTACCCAGAGGCAGCCCCTGCAGCTCTATGTGGCCCACCGCCGCGAGCCCCGTCCCGGAACCTGGCGCCCACGCCACGCCGTCGCAAGGCATCCCCTGAGCCCGAGGGTGAGGCGGCTGGGAAGATGACCACCGAGGAGCAGCAGCAGCGGCACTGGGTAGCACCCGGTGGCCCGTTCTCCGCCGACACCCCTGGTGTGCCCTCACCCATCGCCGCCCTGAAGAATGTGGCCGAGGCCCTGGGCCACTCCCCCAAGGACCCTGGCGGGGGTGGGGGCCCCGTGCGCGCTGGGGGTGCCAGCCCCGCAGCTTCCTCCGCGGCCCAGCCTCCGACCCAGCATCGTCTAGTGGCCCGCAATGGTGAAGCCGAAGTCGGCCCCACAGCTGGGGCAGAAGCGGTCAGCGGGGGTGGTAGCGGCACGGGGGCGACCCCCGGGGCACCCCTGTGCTGTACCCTGTGCCGGGAGCGGCTGGAAGACACCCACTTCGTCCAGTGCCCCTCGGTGCCCGGACACAAGTTCTGCTTTCCCTGCTCAAGGGAGTTCATCAAGGCACAGGGCCCTGCCGGGGAGGTGTACTGCCCCAGTGGGGACAAGTGTCCCCTGGTGGGCTCCTCTGTCCCCTGGGCCTTCATGCAGGGCGAGATCGCCACTATCCTTGCTGGAGACATCAAGGTTAAGAAAGAACGGGACCCCTAGGCCACCACTGCCACCAGTCTACTGCGTCCTACCCCCTTGCCGCCCACCGCTGCTGCGGATAAATTATTCCCTCCCCGACCCAACCCAGCGCTACCCCAACCTGTGTACATACCCCTTCCCCGTCCCGGATGGTTCCCTGGGGTAGATGCATTGAGGGTGGGGGGAGAAAGCTTGTGGCTTCTGCCCAAGGGGGCGTTTGGGGTCCCTTGGCCCCTCCAGTTTCCCTCTCCCCTCCTTGGCTTGGCTTTGCTGCTGCTTATAGTCGGGGGAGAGGTGCCCCCCTCCTCCTCGAGAAGGGGCCTCCTGAAATCTCGCTCTTTATAAACAAAGCAAAAGCATTTTATTGCCCCCCCCCTCCCGCCCCCTTTTCCTCCTTCAATAAACCGAAAGATGGTTTTTTTTTTTTTTTTCCTTCTTGGTCCCTTAGTTGTGTGAGACGCTGCGCCCCCTTTGGGACCGAACTGATCCTGCAGGGAAAGGACGATGCGTGGTAGCCTCCAGGTGGCGCCCTCCACTCAGGCGGGCCCCTCGGCGCTTCTCAGAAGTGCTGGCCACTGGTCAAGCGTTCTAGCCATCTGCCCGTTTTCCAGATGACAGAACTGAGGCTTAGAGAGCACGGGAAGCTCCTTGCATGGGAACCAGAGCCATGCTCGGGAATTAGGTTTCTCTTCAGGTCCCGCCCCTGTATCTACCCAAGGTGTGGGGGACTAGCGCCCGCGAGGGGAGGGGAAAGGAGAGAGGCATTAGGAGGCTTCCTAGAAGGGATGGGCAGTGAGTTCTTGCTCAGCAGGCAGAGAATTACGTTACATTGCTTAGAGGGACTGCCCTAGGAAAGAGGAAAATTACCTCCATGGGGTACACTAACAGGATCCCTGGAAACAAGGTGACTGCATCTCACCTCTGGTGGTGCCCTGAGCTGCGTTGCTCGCACCCATCTTGGGAGACCAGTCTCAACGGTGGCCATCCTAGGACACTGTGACTGGCAGGGTGAAAGGCACTACCCCCCGCGGCAGCCTCTGATGTGCGCGGCCTTGTCCCGCACCTGTCCCGAAGGGCTGATCATTAACCAGGACTTCCTGCTCTCTGGCGTCAAGGGGCGGGGCCTGAGCAGGCTGCGGCGAAGCAAGGGTTAAGGGGAGGGGGCTGCCCCAAGAGCCCAGCCTAGACCCCCGCGGTGTCTCTGCGACCCTGAAGTGGAGACAGCGGGAAGGGGGAATGCGGGGCGCCAAGGCCAGTGGATGGACAGAAAGATGGGGGGGGGGGGCGGATTGTAGTGTGTCCTTTGACCGCACAGCACTGTCCTACAGCCCTGAAACCCCAGGTTGCCCCGGATGTCAGGAACACGGGTGTTCCACCGCCGAAATCTGGAAGACCTTAAAGTCTGGACCCATCTGCTTGGTTATCCACGTGTCCGACGCACACATCTTGCAGAGTCACATGGCCCAAATCCCAAACATTAAGGACCCTGGGACTTTGTCCTCCGCATCTGGAGGACGCTCAACTCTTAAACCGCCAGCTCTTGGGCTGAGGGGTCCCCTCCCCTCCCCCAGCCATCAGGTCTCAGGTGTTCTGTCACCCCCGGTACTGCCAGCCTGGGCCCTGGGAAGGGCTGGGAAAACCACCCCTGATTAAATATACAGGCGATAAGCCTGGAGCAAGGGAGACGCTGGATGGAGCTCCAGGCCTGGGCACCCATCCCTGGCGATCTTGTGGCCTCCCCTGCCCCAGCTCTGTAGACCCAAGCACTGGGTAGTTCCCCCTCCCCCATCCCCAGGGCAAGAGGCCTCCAGACGCCAGGGTCCCCAGTGAGGGCTAAAGGGCTATGGAGGACACCTGGTCCTTTAAGAACAGCTGGTAGGGGGGTGGGCAGGGGAGTCACCCCCAGCCTGGCTGGTGTGTGTATTCTAGATAGAGGTTGAGTTAACCATTAACGGAGCAGACGGCCTGACCTGTGTGGGTGTGGGGGGCTGAATCAGTCCCCCTTCCCCCAGTGCCAGGGTGGGGCCAGATCGGAGGGATTCTGGATGTATTGGGGGGGAATCCGTGAGTAGGTGAAGAGACTTCCAGAAAGGAGACACAGACAGACCCAGGGAAAGATGGGAGACAACAGAGGTGGAAAGGTATAGAAAAACCAGCTCACTGGAAGAGGACAGACCCAGAGGGGGACAAGAGAGCTCAAAGACCCTCTTGAGATGGAGGAAACGAGGTAAAAACAGAGGGACAGACAGACGTTCAGAAGACAGAAATACCCAGACAAGTGCAGAGAGCCTGAGATACACAGATGAGACCCCAAGAATAGAGACCTAGAAGGAGGGAGAGAGAGCATTTGAAAGCAGGAGAAAGGGGAGACTGTGAAATCAAGGAAAGGTTCGGGTTTAAACTAGAGAGTTAAGACATCTTGAAACTCAAGTTCTGCGAAGACAGATCTCTTCTCGGCCTTCTGGCTAAGATCAAGTGAAGTCCTACGAGACGGAGAGAACGGAGATCTGTGAAGATGAGCGAGGCTGGGTCTGTCTCGATCAGTTGGTCCCCACAACAAGGCCTGGCTCACTCCTACTCATCCCTCAGGTCTCTCCTCAGCTACCACCTCCTCCAGGAAGCCCTCCTTGGCCCCCAAGCTGTGTCAAGGACCATTTCTGGGCTCTCACAGACCCTGCACTCCCCTATCCCGACCCTGGACATTCTGGATCGTCATTGGGAAATCGACTGTGGGCCCCATGAGGACAGGGTCAAAGCCGTCTCGGTCACCACTATGAACCCAGCATTGCCTAGCACAGGGCTAGTTTAAAGGACGGATAGAGAACAGCAGGGAACGGAATGCAGCCCCTACTCTCATGGAGCTGACGTTCATGTAAGAGGTACAGACAGACCCATAAAATGTGACAGCCATGGAGCAGTGAGTCCTAAGAAGAAAAAAGAAACCAGGGGAAGGGGATAGAGAGTGATGGAGGTTGCTGCCATAAAGGAGGAGGTAGAGAAGGGCTCACTGAGGAGATGACACTAAATTGAAGGAAGCGAGGGAGCAAGCCGGGGGAAATCTGGGGGGATAGCACATGCAAAGGTCCTGAGGCAGGAGTCTGCTTGGTTTGTTCCAGAAGCAGCCAGGTGGCCAGGGCAGCCATGGCAAAGGGGAGAGGTAGAAGAATGAGGTCAGAGTGGGGCGCGTGACTGGCTCAGTCAGTAGAGCATGTGACTCTTGATCTCGGGGTTGTAAGTTCGAGCCCCACGTTGGGTGTAGAGATTACTTAAAAACAAGATCTTAACGGGGTGCCTGGGTGGCTCAGTTGGTTAAGCATCCGGCTGGGGCTCAGGTCATGATCTCGAGGTCTGTGAGTTCGATCCCTGTGTCGGGCTCTGTGCTGACAGCTCAGAGCCTGGAGCCTGTTTCCAATTCTGTGTCTCCACCTTGCTCTGCCCCTCCCCCACTCGTGCTCTGTCTCTCTTGCTCTCAAAAATAAATAAAACATGAAATTTTTTTTAATTAAAAAAATAAGATCTTAACCAAGAAAAAGAAAAAGAATGGCGTCACAGGGATAACAGGGAAGCATCGGCCACGGTAAGGACTTTGGGTTATATTTTAATGGGAAGGGAAAGAGCACTGAATGAAGAGATAGCAGCCGTGAGACAGCAATTGCAAAGAATCAGCTGGGATGGACGGCATCTCATTTATCTGTGTCTGGGGCTCAACAGAGGGCCTAGTACATGTGCCCAACAACAGCGTGTGCACGAGCGAATACGCCCCAAACCAGCAGAGAAAAAGTCAGAATGACATTAGATGGATGGACAGACTCCCAGGGAGAAGCCAGGTAAGGACCCGGGGGACACCCAGGGACAACAGACACAGACAGACAGCAGCCGGCTGAGAAGTCCCATTCCTTCCCCACCCGGAAAGCTTCCCTGCAGCTGGAAAAGTCCCCAGGCCCCCCTGCCCGCCTCGCCCGTGGCGTGCCCACTCACACCTCAGGCAGAGGAAGCTGGCAGGCCCCACAGGAACCTTTCTGTGCAGGGGGGGGGGTGGGGGGAGTGGAGGCGGGCGGGTAGCAGGGACGAAGGGAGAGGAGTGGCGGGCGGGCAGGCAGCGGGCAGTGGCTACACAAAGGCCCCAGTGTCTGCCCCTCCTGCCCCCGGGTACAGATATAAATAATATGTACATATACCTTTATATATATACCAGCGGGCTGGGGGCGGGAGGCTGGGGGCCACGCACTTTCCCAAGGGCCCCAGGATGACAGAAGCTGGCTCCTGTGGGGGTTGGGGGCTCAGAGACACACAGAGAGAGTGGCCAAGAGTGAGAGACATGGGCTGAGAAGGACACAGTGACAGGAGGAGAGAGAAAAACTTCTCAAGTATGAAAGAGCAACAGAAGGACTGGCAGAGAGAGATACAGAGTCAGCGAGCCGAGGGGCAGGGAGAGAAGGCAGACTCCAACGGAGATAGACCAGGAAAAGGGAGAAACCGACCTTCACCGAGAAAGAACAGAGAAAGATGGAGTAGAGGGGACAGTGGCAGAATGAAGACAAAGGTCATTCCAGAGAAAGGCAGAGCCACAGAAAAAGGGACAAGCCAGAGAGAGACAGACGGAGAGAGAAGACAGACAGAGAGACAGGGCTGGGCCGAGGCTGGGGGCTTGGGAGGCTGGTGACCGTGGGTGAGGGGAGGGTCAGGGCAAGTCTCCAGTTTGGGGACAGCGCCCGTGGGGCTCTGGCACAGCCCAGTCCGGGGCAGGCTGAGGGACAGGGAGCAGAGGTGAGGGAGGTGGCCCTTGGGTTCCGGATCTTGGTGTTTACCTGTGGCCGGGCATTGCAAACAGGCACCCAGCCTGGCCCACAGCAGGCGAGGGTGGGATGGGCTGGGCCCCAGCCCTGGCACCAGTGGGCCCGACACGCCCACCTGTGGCCTGGGTGGTGAGTAACGCGGCGACACCTGGGTAGATGGTGACACATAGGGGAACAGACATGGTGACAAACAGGGACAGATATAGGCAGACCCAGAGTGACGGAGACATAAACAGACCCATAGGACCCAGTCACAGAGGCACACTGTTAATAGACGTAGTGACAGACGCACACAGTAATGGACATCGGGATACGAGGAGGGGCAAGCACACTGTTAGGCGTGGAGGGACAATGACAAAACACAAGCAGTGACAGAGACGACACAGTGACAGACAGGCACATACAACACACTGATACGCTGACCGGAGAGACATGTCATGAGGAACACATAAGCCTGTCACGTTATGACCCTGACATGTTCACACCAAGATAGAGATGGGACACTTTACACACACACACACACACACACACACACACACACACACACACTTGCAATGCACCCAGACTGCTGCTTCTGGGCATGCTTCCCTCCTCCTGGTGCAGGTTGTGGTAGGGAATGGCGGTGGTGGGGGGACTCTGAGGGACGGGTCGGGACCCCAAGTTCCCCCCCCCGACCTTGCTGTCACCCCTCTTGTGCTCTAGGACAGCACAGCGGTGGAGGGCACTGACTCTGGGCCGGACTGCCTGGGTTCAAGGCCTAGCTCCCCCCCTTACACTAACCGTGTGACCTTGGGCAGGTGGCTTCACCTCTTCCGGCCTCCGTTTCCACAAGAATAAAATGGGGGTGGGGTGGTGGGAAGGATGAGGCCAATCCATTCTGTAAGGTGCTCACACAATACCTGACCGGTGATAAGTCCCTAGGAGCCATTGTCAGGATTACTCCCTCCATCATGGTTATCACACGCCTCCTGATACAATTGGACCTCTGCCTGCAGCTGGGACCCTGCCCTGGCCCTCTTTTTCCCCAGCCGTGGGCCCCTCCCTTGACCCATGTCACCTCAGGCCTATAGGCTCTGTCCAGTTTCACCTGTCCCAGCCCAGGCTTCTCTGTGTCCCCACGGCTGTCCCTCCATCCCCAATCGCTGGCATCATCATGTCTGTCCATGTGTCCCACGTCTGACCGTGGTACTTTTCCACGCTGGACATCAGCCGGCTGTCCCTGGGGTGGGGGTCACACCTGCCCACGCCAGCCGGAGCTGGTGGCCACCAGACACCCTGACGGATGGCCCCACCCTCCCCCCCAGGACCCTACAACAACACCCGCCCCTCCGGCCACCTGAGGTCCCTACTGGGGCGGCCTGAGGCCCAAGCCTGGGGACAGGAAGCCCCAGGCCTGGCCGCCCTGAAAGCCTCTTTCAGCCTGGGCCTCCTCCCGCCACCACCAACTCCTCCTGCGGAATAATATTTGGGCTGTTGGCCGGGGGGCGGGGGCCAGATCCGGAGGCCGCCTGGGAGAAGCCAGAAACCGCAGGGCTTCCTGCCTCGGGCCGGCCGACTCCGGGAGAGACCCCCAGGCCCGAGGGAGGGGGGCAGGCGCCCAGGGAGACTGAGGGCCTTTCTCTCGGCCCCAGTTGTTTTTTCCAGGAACCAGGAGGAATTCCCCGGCCTGCCCAGGACAGCGAGGCCGGTGGGACGGCTGGGGCGAGCCAGCACGGCAGGGGGCGGGGGAGGGTGACACACAGCCGCGGCGGCAGGGCGGGCACAGCGACAGAAATAGAGGGCCTGGCCTGCGAGGTGGCAGGTAGGGGCAGAAACTCCGGGAGAAGGAGGAGGGAGGCCAGAGATCCAAAGGTGGGAAAGGGAAGGCCGACCCCAGAAAGGAGTCACAGTCCCCAAGAGAAGGAGGGAGAGACCCAGAGCTCAGAGAGAGCAAGGGACAGAGTCAAAGCAATGGAGAGAATGAGAGAGAAAGCACAAGGCAGACCACAGAAGAGGAAGGCATCCCGAGGATGAGTAAAATTTTCAAAACAGCCAAGAGACAAAGTCCAGAGACAGGGCTAGGGACAGTGTGCCACAGAAAGATGACACTAAGAGACAGAAAGATAGGGGTGCCTGGGTGACTCAGTCAGTTGAGCAGTCCGACTTCGGCCCGGGTCATGATCTCGCGGTTCGTGGGTTCGAGCCCTGTGTCGGGCTCTGCACTGACAGCTCAGAGCCTGGAGCCTGTTTCGGATTCTGTGTCTCCCTCTCTCTCTCTCTGCCCCTCCCCACCGCCTCTCAAAAATAAATAAACGTTAAAAAAAATTTTTTTTTTTAAGAGACCGAAAGATGAACACAGAGAACCCGGGGGCGACATCACATAACACGTAAACAGACAGCCTTTGGTCTCTGAACGAATGCTAACGAACAAATGAATGAATGACCGGGCAAGCAAGAACCAAGAAAGGCAAACCCCGAATAAGGAAAGGACAAAAAAAAAAAAAAAAAAAAAAAAAAAACCCCGAGAGCAGGCCTGGCCACCTGCTCTAGCCCGGCTGAACGATGTTGGCCTGGGGCCTTTCCTTCTGAACCTTCGCTTCTCCTCCGTGAAATGAGATCCGTGCGCTGGGGACATCTGAGCGACTGACACCAGACCCAGAGCCTAGGGAAGAGACCTAGGGGAACAGAGACACCCAGAGGCCCACAGCTCCCGAAGGCAGACCGAGCTCCTTCCCCCCACACGCCTGCGGGCAGAAGGGACCGGCGCGCTGCGCAAACCCAGGCGGACGCTTGTCAACACGCAGGCAGATGCCGACTCGCAGAGGTACACGTAAGACACGTCGTGACAGGCAGGCCCACGACACGGATAGAGCCACACACAGATTCCTCGGGGCCGCGGGTTTGCAGACAAACTGAGACACAGACCCGCACCTGATAGTGTGAGACCCAGAAGGCCCCAGGGGTAGGTGTACGAAGAGAACAGCATACACAAAACGGTAAGAAATCCCAGGCCAGTGGCGCCTGGGGGGTCTCAGTCGGTTTGAGCGTCCCACTCTTGATTTCGGCTCGGGTCATGATCTCACGGTTTGTGGGTTTGAGCCCCGTGTCGAGCTCTGTGCTGACAGTGTGGAGCCTGCTTGGGATTCTCTCTCTCTCTCCCTCTCTCTCTCTCTCTCTCTCTCTCTCTGTCTCTCTCTCCATGCCCCTCCCCTCGCCCCCCCTCCTGCTCCCGCCTGCACTCTCTCTCTCAAAATAAATAAATAAACATTAAAAAAATTAAAAAAAAAAAAACACAAAATCAGGACACCTACAGTTAGCACCCAGGGTAAGAACAGACATGCAAACCCACACAATCGAGGGATATGAACAATAGGTAACAATTGGAGGTAACAACAGGCAAACCACAGAGACCTCAGTGGGCACAGTGATATCCTAGGACCAACAGAGGCCCACCCCCCCCCACACCCACACCCACGGATAAGCCCCACACACCATGTCCTTCAATTAACGCCTTGTTTGTCCCTTCCCTTCCTCCCCAGCTTAACCAAAAATGGAGCAGCCCCCTGGTCTCCTTGGGCCCCAGAACGAGAGGTGTGTGTCTGGGGAGTGGGGGTGGGGAGATGGCCTTGGTCACTGCCGAGCCACCTCCCCCTTCTGCCCTGGCCCCACTGCTGCGGGGGCTGCTATCTATGAGCAAACTGTCCTTGGGGTCAGGGACAGCAAAGAGCCAAAGGTCAGGTCGATGCCTCCCCCCAGCCCCTCCCCCAGAGGACACCAGCTCCTGGGGGACAGGGAAACGACAATTCAGGTGTTCAAGCCCCACAGGGCCCGCCGGCCAAGGAAACGAGACATTCAACGAGAGGCAGAAACAGTGCCTTTAATGGTCAAACACGGCCAGTATCCCACTTCCCAGGCAAGAACCAGATTTCAGTAGAAGTTTCCCACACCCTAGCCAGTCCTTTCTGGATTCTCCTGGACCAGAGAGGGGGAATAGGCTCCCGAAAAAAACAAGGAATATTCTCACCTGCATTCCTCACTCAACTCGCACCAAAGAGATAGTGGTGACATGGCCAACACAGGGGCTGTGATAGCCGTCATGGTTCACTGGTTACGTCAGCCAACCAAGATAGTGGCCATCATGGCACCCAATGGGCCAAATAAAGATGTTATGCAGGATGTTGGCCAACTTGGCATCTCCTATGCCAAGAAGTTCCCCAAGAAAGAAGGGACCACAGCCCCCAACGGGCCAAAGAAGTTGTAATTGCGATGGTGTCACCATCACATGCAAAGGGTCGGTCAAGAGGATGTCCGTCACCATGTCCAAAGGGCCAGCTAAGATGTCATCCAAGATGGCAGCCATCAGAGCACCCAATAGATCAACTTATAACATCGAACAATACGGCAGTCTTTGTAACACCCAGCGGGCCCACCACCATGTCGATGGCAGTTATCACAGTACCCAAAGGATAGACATGACGCCCACAGAGACAGCAGTCACCACAGTAACAGACCAGCCAAGATGTTGACTGACGGGACAAGCAAAGTGTCACCAGGTGGGTCAGGCCCCAAGGGCCAGATGGTGGGAGCTACAGCCATACCCCACCCACCACGCTCCCACGCCCCTGCTAGGATGCGTTAAGCAGAGAGCGGGAATAGACACCCTGGTAGTACACCGCAGGCTCCCCACCCTCTGCCCCATAGCCCCCAAACCCCACGTCCAGTTTAGGAGGTGCTGGTGTCTGCTCCGACATCAGGTTGTTGATGGAGAAGGGGTGGTTGAAATTGTAGGGTGCATCCAGCTTCAGCTCCCCTGGGAGTTCCAGGCCAGCGAAGTAGGGGGTGGAGGAAGGGGGAGAGCCACAGTCCAGAGCCCCCACGTCTTCCCCACCCTGGGCCTCGGGCTCAGGCGGCGGAGGCTGGGGCTGGGGGGGAGAGGTGACCGTGGCAGCAGGCGTGGTGGCCGGGGCGGCAGACCCTGCACTGTTCCTGGAGGTGGACGTCCCGCCAGCCCCCTTCTTCACCTTCTCCTCCAGCTTGAAGCGCTTCTGGCGGCGGAGGTAGCAGCCATTCTCAAACATGTTACCTGAGCTGGGGTGCAGGGCCCAGTAGGAGCCCTTGCCTGGCTTGTCTGGGGAGCGCGCCACCTTGACAAAGCAGTCGTTGAAAGACAGGGAGTGGCGGATGGAGTTCTGCCAGCGCTGCTGGTTCTCCCGGTAGTAAGGGAAGAGGTCCATGATCCACTGGTAGATCTCACTCAGGGTCAGCATTTTGCCCGGCGCCTGCTGGATGGCCATGGTGATGAGTGAGATGTAGGAATATGGCGGCTTGGCATGGGCCAGTGGCCTCCGGTAGCCTTTTGGCACCTCCTTCCCGTGCACCAGCCCCGGGCCCGGGCCCCCATACCCTGAGCTGCTGCCTCCACCAGGGCTGGCACCCAGGCCCGGGAAGGTGGGCCCCAGGGGTGCCGCGGGGGCTGGGGGCGCCAGCGGTCCTGAGGGCAGCGGAGAGGCAGGGAGCCCCCCGGGGGGGTAGGGAGAGCTCAGAGGGTTCAGGGTCATGTAGGAGTTGAGGGGGGCCATGGTGGGCACTGGGGTCACCGGTGAATAGACCTGCAAGGAAAAAGGACACAAGGGGAGAGGTCAGTGAGCTTCTACTCTGCTGGTCAGCAAAGGATCACTGGCCCCCTCTGTGCATCTATCCGTCTGTCTGCCTTGCCTTTTCTACAAAGTCCCTCCCATCCTTAGCTCTCTCTGTGGATGGCTGTCTCTTGAAGTCTCTCTCTCTTCTCCGTCCCCATGCACCCCATCCCTGACCTCACCCTCCACCCCCCCCCGACCCCCCGTATACTGAAGCTCACCCTTTAAGTGGTTCTCAAAGTGTGGCCCAGGACACCCTGGAGAGTGTCCAAGACCCTTTCAGGGTGTCCATGAGGTCAAAACTATTTGCGTATAATGCTAAGATATTACTAGCCCTTTTCACTTTCTCTCACGAGTATCCAGTGGAGTTTTCCAGAGGCCACGGGGCAGGGGACATCGCAACAGACCAAATGTAGGAGCAGCCACAAGAATCCAGCTGTCTCCTATTGAACCAGACACTGAAGAGATTTGCCAAAAATATAACAGTGCCACTCCTCTCACTACATGTTTTGAAATATAGTTATCCTATCCTATTCTATTTTGTTCAATTATTTTGTTATCCTCTCCTCTCCTCTCCTCTCCTGTTCTATTCTATTCTATTCTATTATTTTTTTATCCTCTCCTCTCCTCTCCTCTCCTCTCCTCTCCTCTCCTCTCCTCTCCTGTTCTATTCTATTTTGTTCTATTATTTTTTTAAGTAGGCTCCATGCCCAATGTGGGGCTTGAACTGACAAGCCTAAGACTGGCCAACTGAGCCAGCCGGGTACCCCGAAATATACTCATTCATTCATTCGTTTTGAGAGAGAGAGAGAGAGAGGCAAAGTGAAAGAGAGAGAGAATCTTAAGCAGGTTCCGCAATGAGCGTGCAGCCCAACTCGGGGCTTGATCCCATGATCCTGGGGTCAGGACCTGCGCCAACATCAACAGTCAGAAGCTTGACCGACCAAACCACCCAGGCACCCCCAAAGTATAGTTATTTTAACAAAAAAACACAGTATTTATACTAAAAAATTATTTTATTTTTTTTATTAAAACTATTTGTAATGTTTATTTTTGAAACGGAGACAGAGTGCAAGCGGGGGAGGGGCAGAAAGAGAGAGGGAGACACAGAATCCGAAGCAGGCTGCAGGCTCTGAGCTGTCAGCACAGACCCCGACATGGGGCTCGAACCCACGAACCGCGAGATCACGACCTGAGCGGAAGCAGACGCTTCACCAACTGAGCCACCCAGGTCCCCCTAAAAAAGTATTATTTTTAAACTAATTAATCCATATCTTAAAATTTTTCTCAGTTGTAATCTCAAATGCAGTAATTTTTTTTTAGTGCAGTAACTCCTGATAGACATAATCCACATGAATGAAAGCTGTTTGGGGTCCTCAATAACTTTTTAAGCGTGTAAAGAGGTCTTGAAACTGAAAAAATTGAAAACTGCTGATCTCTCCAAACATCTCATCTACGTGGGTACTCTCTATCAATCTTTTAGGTTATAGAATTACAGTGGTTATAGGTCAAAAATGTTTCAGTATCCAAAATGATAGATTTCAATCTAGTGTGTGTGTGTGTGTGTGTGTGTGTGTGTGTGTGTGTGTGTAAAATGTGTATTTCTTTTGAGAGAGATAGAGCGCCAGCAGGGACGGGGCAGAGAAAGAGGGAGAAAGGGAGAATTCCAAGCAGGCTCACTGCTGTCAGTGCAGAGCCCAACTTGGGGCTTGAACTCACAAACCGTGAGATCATGACCTGAGCCAAAATCAAGAACTGAATGCTCAACCAACTGAGCCACCCAGGCGCCCCCCACCCCAACCTAATATATATTATGTAGTTACAATATATCATCAAATCTAAGACATCGTCATTGGTAAGATGCAGCGTTGTTTCAAGTAGCAATAAAAATGGGGGAAGAAAACACGGTCAATCCCTCGACGCTATTGACTAGAAGACCCATTCCAGACTGTAAAACATTTCAGAAACGTTCAAATGGGGAAAAACACGCATCTGCACTCAATGGAATACGGCAGACGTTGTTGCTATGTCTCTCTAAATAACCCTCTATTCTTTCATCCATTGAACAAATATCTATTGGCCACCTACTTTGTGCCGGGCACAGCTCCAAACACTTCACGGGGAAAGGTCTCCTTTTCAACCTTTACAAAGGTACTATGAGGGAGGTGCTATGATGACACCCATCACATAGCTGGGCAAGCTGAGGCCCAGAGAGGCAGTCCAGGGTCACACAGTAAGAAGGGGGCAGAACTGGGATTCTGAATTTAGGCAGTCTGGCTCCAGACCACCACTCGGGATCGTGCTATAGAAGCAGTGACCAAGACAGATGCAAATGCCTCCCTTCGCAGACCTGACAGTCTAGCAGGAAGTGAACAAGACAAACAAGGAAAATGTAAAGCGGAGATTTCTCCCTTCTGGTGTGCATTTACCCTCCCATCCACTGTCTGCGTCCTCTCAACCTCACAGCCCCGTCTGCCCTGCTCCCTCCCCTCGCCGGGGTCTCCTGCGGCTCTATTTGGCTGTATTTCCTATTTCCGGGAGGAGCCACCTTTGCGGTGAGTCAGTGGGTCCTGTCTTAGACCCTGTCACTGCAAGGGTCTGCAGGTCCCAAAGTCCTGAGAGAAAAGGGAATTGCCAGGGTCACTCAGAGAGTCAGAGACAGGTGGGAACCAACCCTAGTCTGAGGGCAGGTAGAGAATCTCTCTCTCTCTCTCTCTCTCTCTCTCTCTCTCTCTCTCTCTGTCTCTCTCTCTCTCTCATGAACTTTCAGGTAGCTCTTTTGTCTCCTGTCTCTGAATCTCCCAGCTGGCTCCATGTGTATCTGTCCATCTCTTTCCCTGTCTCAGAACCTCTGTGCTCCTCCCCTCTCTCACTCCGCGGCTCCCTCCGTCTCTACTCCCCGATCTCTTCTAGATCTCTTCTAGCCGTGTCCCTCCCCATCTCTTTCTCGCCCCTCTCTTTTCACCTCCTTCTCCAGTCTCTCCCTCTCGCTCATCTCTCCCCAACCCCCCTGCCTTTCCCTCCTCCTAACTCTTTCCAACCCCATCTCTCTCTCCCCCACCCTATCTCTCCCTGTCTCTCTCTATCCCCACTCCCCTGCCATGGCTCTTCCCCTCCAGCACATCTCTGTATCTCTGTTCTCTCCATTCAGCATCGCCGTCTCCCCAGAAGCCTCACAATGAAACTGGGTGTCACAGCTACCCCTCTTCCCTGCACCGGTGTCCCCACCACCACTTTGGCTGTGTCTGTTTTCTCCCCAGAATGAGGGAAGCGGGTCCTTCGGAGCTGAAGGGAGGCAGTGGACTCAGGGACATCCACAGAGAGTTGGTAAATCCCTCTGCAACCTCCACTCCAATTCTCCAACTCCATCGGACTCCTTTGTATCACAGAGGAAGACTGATCAGGACCCCAGGGCCCTCCTTTTCTGGTCCCCACCCACCCGGAAGTCCTCCTTCGCATCTGACCTCAAGCTCTCCTGCTGCCCTAATCCACCCTGGGCTTTCCCACGCCCTAGGGCTGGGATGAACCCCCAGTGTCCGGGTGTGAGCCTGTGAACCGGATCTCCCCAGCCAGGGCGGGGCTGAGACTGGGGGGAAGCCTTCAGGGGACCTGCACCCCCATCCCAGGAGGCTGGAATTTCTCTCCTTTCATTTCCTTATTGTCTCTGAGGAAGGGTGTGACAGCGGGCAGAGGAAGGCGGTGTGAAACCAGAAGCCTAGTTTTTGGTCCCAGCCCCAGTCCAGATCCTCAAGCAGCCCCCCAACACTAGGAGAGGCTTCAGAGTTCCCATCTCTAACAGGGGGGAGCCCTCGGACCAGCTGATCTGTAGAACTGGAGTCCAGGGGGGACACCCCAGGGTGCTAACTTTCCAATTTCCTTCCAGATGGGGAGCCTGATCCGGGGTGTCAATCACCCCAGCAGGAGGGTGCTGTGCGCAAGAAGCAGTTTGGGGACCCTCTTAGTTCTTAGATGCTGAGTGAGTGCAGATGTTTCTCTATTGTTCAGACCCAAGGGGGAGGAGGTGGCTTTGCTGGTGGCTGATCCAAAGGCTGGGGACACCATCAGATCGTATTTCCATTTCCAGCCCCCAACATGCTAACTCTTCCAAAATATGCCCCCCAGTGCTAATCCTCTCTAGACTCTCTAGACTGTCCTTGGATTTCTGACAGATTCCCTACAAATTCTTAAACTTCAGACTGTGCCCCAAATGGCAACTCCTCCGTCCTTAGACCCCGGAGGGCTTACTTCTTCAAGATGTGCCCCCCCCCCCTCCCACCAACACAGATCGGCAGTTGGTTCTCTTAAATCATGTCCCCAGGCTGAACTCTCTAGGGGTTCGGCGGGGGATCCCTCACTCCCTGGGAGCCTCCACGTCGGACCTGGTCCGTGCCTTCCCCACTGCACAACTGATATCTCCAGTAGGTCCCAGCTCCGTCTCAGCACCCCCAATCCCTTCCCTGGTCGGCCCGCCCCACCCCACGTGCACCTCACACCTCCACAGCCCCAGGACTGGCCCCTCCCGGGCACCCTGCCAAGCCCCGCAGGCCTGGGGAACCAGGAGTCCCACCCTAAGCTTCAAACCCCAGACCCAGAACTCAGGCACGGTGGGGCCCCTGGAACCTCCAGATCTCAGAATCTTTGGAACTCTCAGCCATTCCAGCCCCACTCCGGCCTGAAGCCCAAAGCCTCCTTCCAGGTTAGGAACCCAAGTGTCCGGACCCCCATAACCCTCCTACCAGGACCCCTCCCCCGTCACTTCACAATCTTGACTCTCTGGAAAGAATGAGCCAAGGGGGAGCCCTTGCAGCAACTGGATCAGCTGAGGTGCGGGAATTAAGATACACCCCGCCCCCTACTCCAAGGGCGGCCTTGTCGAAGGTGGGACAGTAGGGACGTTGGCAATTACTGGAGATAACTGGAAGGGGGGGTGGTGGTGTGAAATCTGAAACCCTCCAGCCTCCAATTAGGAGTATCCCTGCTGAGGGTCTCTGAAAACAATTAAACCACTGAAGTTCAGTCGGGAGGGGTAAGGATCAGGAATCGGGATGGAGGGTGGAGACTGACCCCTCTCCAGCCAATGCCGTGGCTCACATCTGCTCTCAGGCTCCCAACTCTGACCCCATCTGGGCCCCCATCTATCTGAGCCCCAACTCTCACCCACCTGTTATTACAGACTCCCCCAAACCATGTCTCGTCTCTTAACTCTGAGCACCAATCCCTATTTTCTGATTCTTAGACCGCCACCCCCATGTTTACCTCCCAGCCCCCAATTCTGATTTCTACCCCAGAACCCCCATCTTTAACTATATTCTAACCTTGAGTTCCCCGCCTCAGGCTTTCCTTCACGGTGACCCCTTTCTCTCATCTCTTCGTTCCGGTCTTCCTCCCCCCACCCCCCACCCCCCATTTTGAACCCCATTTCTCAATCCCCCCAGCTGGGTCCCCTATCCTGGACCTCGGATTCCCATCTTTGGTTTTTAACATTTCAGTCCCTTGGATTTGGGGGTCCCCGAGCCCCGGTCTTCACGCGTAAACTATGACCTGACCCTTGCCTAAATTTTTCTGACTCCCATTTAAGCCCTGGCTCCGGTCAGCCTAAACCGCAGTCCCGTGCTTCCCCCCCCCCCCCCCCATCCCTGACTCTTACACCTGGTCTCGGTGTCTCCAGTTCCTCCGCCCCTCAACTGCGGTTGGGGCCCCCATTTAATCCCCATCCTTGTCCTCGATTACGCCCGCACCCTGATTCCTGCCCCCCGCTTCCCGCTCCGCCATCCCCGAGGACACACCTCGCCCGCCTCCGGGTAGTAGCTCCACTCGGCCAGGTCATGGGCCTCCATCTTCACAGAGCCCAGCATCCCCCGGGCCCGCGCCCCCTCCCGCCCCCGCTCCGGCCCGGGGTGGGGGGGGAAACCGAGCGCTTCAGATCTCTCAGCCGGCACGGCCCGAGTTCCGACCGGTGCCCGCCCGTCCGACCGCCCGGGGTCCCAGCCGTCCTGGGCGCCGCGGGAGGCGGCCACGCTTTATAGCTGGGACACCCCCCCCCCCCCCCGCTCTCGCCCGCCCCGGGCTCCCCTCCCGCCTCCCCGAGGGCCGGCGCGCTCGGGCTGGGGCGCCCCCTGCGGGATTGCGAGGAGATAGACCTCAGGCGCCGGGAGCCGCAGCCCGTGGCCGCGAAAGCTGGAGGTGGCCGAAGAGGGACGGAGCTGCAGGTGGGAGACGCTGCGGATGCTAAAGCCAAGGGCAGAGCTCTGGGGCTTTTCTACTCCAGTGGGTTTCATCATCTCGACAGGAGAGGGCGAATAGCCAGAGCCCAGTATGAAGGCGGCGGAGGAAAGGGGGCTCAGAGCGCAGTGGATTGCAGAGGTCCTTATGCTACTGTAAGGACCGTAGGAGGCCCTCGAACCCACATTCCCACTGGACAGACTGGATGATTGGAGCTTCCGACAGCTGGAAGTGCTCCAGCCTGTGTAAATGGTCAGGACCAACGGTGGAGGGGATCGGAGCCTCTGCTTGGGTTCCACTGGGGCGACAGACCATCTCCAGGACCTAAGAGCTTCGTCGCCCGGACTGTCCACTCGCTCTAACGCCAGCCGTCCAGGGACTCGGAACCACCGAGAACTCCATTTCCCAAAAGCCTCTACCTTCCTTTCCGTCCAGTGCCTCTGCCAAGGGACTACATTTCCCTTAAGGCACGGCGCTCCAAGGCCGGAAACGAAGGGCGCCCCAGCGTGGTCTGGCTGAGGGCGGAAGGCCGCTCGCGCAGCCGGAGGTAGGGGCGGGTTCGGGCCGCACCGTGGACTCCATTTCCCGGCGGCCCCGCGCGCGCGGCGCGTGCGCAGTGTCCCGGCGGCGAACGGAAGATGGCGACGGCGGCGTCTGCGAAGAGGCGCTGCTGAGGGGGCGCGAGGGGGACGGAGGCCGGCGCCGCGGTGAGCGGGGGGCGGCGTGGGGGCCCGGGAACGAAGGGAGGAGGGACCCCCCCAAGCGGCAGGGGCGCTGGCCGGGGGGTTCGGGCGCTGCGAGGAAAGGGGAGCAGTGACGTTCGGGACCCCAGTTTCTTCCCCTGCTCAGGACCCTCCCGTGGCTCCCCAGTGCCCTCAGGGCAAAGTTCCAACGTGGCCCCCAAGGCGCGTCGGCCCCGCCGGCCTCGGCTCGGCCTCTCTGCCCGCTCCTCACTTCGCACAGCTGCCCTGGCCTTCCGGTTCCTCAAACTCGCTATGGGCCTTCCCGCCTCAGGCTTTTTGCACATGCTGTCCCCCCTCTGCCCGCAACATCCTTTTACCCATTCTGCCTGGCTAACTCCCATTCATCTTTCGGGTCTCGGCACCAACGTCACTTCCTATGCGAAGCCCTCCTTTCCCGCCCTCCGTCCCGAAATCCGCCTGTTAAACGCTCTCATAGGTCCCTCTTCCTTTCCTTCACGTCACACGTGGTCTGATTTACCATTGGACCTTTATTTGTGAGGCTTTTTGATTAGGTCCTTGACCGTGAGCTCCACGGGGACAGGGAGGGACTGAGTATGTGTTGGTCATCGCCGAATTCCCAGCACGGCGCTGGTCGCACCGAAGACACCCGGGTACTGTTCGCTGAATGAATGAATGAATGAAAGATACTCCTGGGGTTACTGCGTAAATGAGGGGAGTCGTCGTACTCCCGGGTGGGAGTATACCGGGAGGGAAAGGGAAACAATGAGCGTTGGCAATAGCCAAAAGGCTGCAAACACCCCAGATGTTCTTTACTAGGCAGAAAGGGCTGGCAGAAAAAAAGCTGGTTAACATCCACGTGATAAAAAGCTATGCAACCGTAAAAAGGAATGAGGGGCTGGGGGGAAGGGAAGGAAGAAAATGCCTGTACACGGATACAGAGAGTGGGCTCCGGAATATCTTAAGTGAAAACGGGTGAAATGGAAGGCAGGGCTTATTATATGCGGCCCCCCCCTTTTTTTTTTTTTTAACAAAAGAAAGGGAAATGTGTTTATGCCCCACGACAGCAAAGGATAAACCAAAAAGTAGAAGAGGAAGAACGCAGGGCAAATAAGAAAAAAAAAAAATAATAAATAAATAAATAAATAAATAGTAAATAAATAAAAAATAAAGTGGGAGATGTCAACGCATTATTATCGTGGACACAGTGGAAAGGTTCGTCATGAAAAAGGTTTATTGTGATCTGGTAAGAGACAGCAGTCTGCTGGCTGTCAGGTGACCATGCCCCCCTTGTGTTGGATGAACAGACCTGGACTGGAGCAGGTGTTCCATTCAGAGAGGCAGCCCCGCGTGGTGGGGAGGAGGACAGATCCTGCGGTCCTACTGCTGGGTCTGCGTTTTAGAAGCTATGAGCCTTCGGTCAAGTGACTTTCCCTCCCTTGCCTTCCAATTTCCTCATCTGTGAAATGGAGATTAAAAATAAGACCTGCCTCAGGGCACCTGGCTGACTCTGTCAGTGGAGCATGCAATTCTTGATCTCAGGGTGGTGAGTTCAAATCCCGCGTTGGGTGTGAAACCCGCTTTAAAAAATAAAAATAGTACCTGCCTCAAAGAGTTGGTGCCGTGGGGTTTAAATAAGTGAATATATGTATTAGAATTGTGCCTGGCACGTTAGCTATTATTTTTCAGACATTCTAGAACCAAAGGGCATGGATACTAAGTCCAGTGGTTGCTGAAGCCCTTTGGCATTCCCTCAGATATTTACCGAGCACTTAATAGGTGCCGAGCGCTGTTCCGTGCTGAAGATCTAGAAAGTGAACACACACACACACACACACACACACACACACACACACGTACACGTACACCCCGGCTTTCGTGGAGCTTATGAATATATAGTATGTTGGTGGTAATAAATGCTGTGTAGAAAAACAGTAACGCAGTTGGAGAAGGAGACGGAATTGACATGTAAAATAGGGAAGACCTGGGGCACGGAGACTGGAGGAAAGCGAGGACAGAGGTGGAAACAGCCACTCCTAGGAGGTCTTGTATTGAGGATGACGGCTTTGACTCGAAGCAAGATGTGGGTGTGACAAATGGCAGGGAGACAGGAAGGAGGTCTTTGGATACTCATTCATTCAGCATTCGTCTGTTGAATTTCGCTCCTTGTATAAAGTGCATCGTTTTTTGCCTTCAAAGGATCATTAACAGTCTGTGCAACATCCTTCAGGTCTTTTCAGGCATCCCTAAAAATAGTAGCTGTACTTATCACATGTGTTATGTATGTCTCCTAAGTTATCCAGTCCTCAGAATGGTCCTGGGAGGGTAAACATTGTTACCACCCCTGTTCTATAGAAAAGGAAACAGACCCGGTTCATTCAGTGTGTCCACACACAAACTTGACAAAAAGGAATCGCTCTATTCTGTGGTCTGTGGGCTGATGCAGACGCGTCGTTTTTTGATAACACGTTGAGATCCACCAGATTTATTTTACTGTTTTCTCCCACTTCCGCTTTTTGGTTTATCTTTTCAGTCTTTTTAAAGTATGTATGCGTACGTATGTATTTCCCTTTTGTAAAAAGGGAGCAGGGGCACCTGGGTGGCTCGGCCGGGCAGACGTCCGACTTCAGCTCAGGTCATGATCTCACAGTTCGTGGGTTCGAGCCCCGTGTCGGGCTCTGTGCTGACAGCTCAGAGCCTGGAGCCTGCTTCCGATTCTGTGTCTCCCTCTCTCTTTGCCCCTCCCCCACTCATGCTCTGTTTCTCTCAAAAATAAATATTAAAAAAGGGGCGGGGAGAGCATACAGTAAGCATTTGCTTCCACTTTGCTTGTTTTCACTTAACATACACTGGAATCTACTGGTTATCAATGCAGAGAGATTTTCCTCACTTCCTTATACAGTTTCCTCCTTTCTTTATACAGTTGCCTAGTATTTTATTATGTGAATTTATCATGGTTTTTCAGCCACTCTCCCTGTTGGAGAATCCTTGGGATGCTAAGAGTCTTTTGCTGTTGGGAATAATGCTGTAATTGATCCTTATTTCATAGTTTTGCCAAGTGTGACTTTGGGACAGATGCGCAAGTCTCGCCTCCCCCCCCCCTTTTTAAATATAAAATGTTCATTTTGAAGAGAGAGAAAGAGCGTGAACAGGGGAGAGGCGGGTGGGGGGACAGCAGATCCAGAGCCAGCTCTGTGCTGGCAGCAGAGAGCTGGACATGGGGTTCGAACTCAGGACCACGGTGAGATCATGACCTGAGCTGAAGTCAGATGCTTAACTGACTGAGCCACCCAGGCACCCCTTCTCCTCCCCTTTATTTTTTTTTTATTTTTTATTTTTTTTTAATTTTTTTTTTTTCAACGTTTTTTATTTATTTTTGGGACAGAGAGAGACAGAGCATGAACGGGGGAGGGGCAGAGAGAGAGGGAGACACAGAATCGGAAACAGGCTCCAGGCTCCGAGCCATCAGCCCAGAGCCTGACGCGGGGCTCGAACTCACGGACCGCGAGATCGTGACCTGGCTGAAGTCGGACGCTTAACCGACTGCGCCACCCAGGCGCCCCATCTCCTCCCCTTTAAACAAACAAACAAACAAAAACCCTCCAGAGTATTCCAGAAAATGGTTGAAACGTTTCTTTAGGCCTTTTCTTTTTTTTTTTAAATTTTTTTTTTTTCAACATTTTTTATTTATTTTTGGGACAGAGAGAGACAGAGCATGAACGGGGGAGGGGCAGAGAGAGAGGGAGACACAGAATCAGAAACGGGCTCCAGGCTCCGAGCCATCAGCCCAGAGCCTGACGCGGGGCTCGAACTCACGGACCGCGAGATCGTGACCTGGCTGAAGTCGGACGCTTAACCGACTGCGCCACCCAGGCGCCCCTCTTTAGGCCTTTTCTGATGTGAATACTTAGCATGTAGGACTCTGTGACTGGTGCTCCTCAGAGCTATGTTTTAGAAGACTTGCTCTCACTTCTAGTCCAGAGTACAGCCCAGATGGCAAGACGGGGCACGGAAACCAGCGAGGTGGCTGCTGTGTGTCCATTCGTTCAGTCATTCAGCAGACGTTTGTGGTCAGCCTGCTGTGTGTAAAGTGCTGGGGGTGAGGCTTGGTACTCCACGAGGTACTGCCTCTGACCTGGGAGGCATCAGTTTCTCCCAGATTATAACCCCCAAGTCTGAGACAGACCTTGGATCGGGGAGGGACTTCGGAAGACCCAACAGGGACGAGGCAGAATGGAAAGGAGGGTTGAGCCCTTTGTGGAGTGGGGGTGAAGGTCCAGCCCATCCGCAGGGCCCTGGAGCTTGATCTCTCCTCTCCTTTTCCAGGCGATACGGGACAGCAGGCATGGCAGGCAGCAGCGGAGATAGTATCACTCGCCGGAGTGTGGCATCCCAGTTTTTCACACAAGAGGAGGGGCCGGGCATCGATGGCATGACCACCTCAGAGAGAGTGAGCACGGAGAGAAGGGCTTGGAATGGGGAGCCACAGCCCCTGTCTTGGGGCGGTCCGCCCCCAGGTGACGGGGCCCAGGGGGTGCCAACGGGGCTGGGCTGGCCAGGCTAGCACCGTCACCTGCCTCTCCCCTCCGTCCAGGTGGTGGATCTCCTGAACCAGGCAGCGCTGATCACCAATGACTCGAAGATCACAGTACTCAAACAGGTGAGGGGGTAGGGGGATGCTGGACAGAGCAGCGCGAGGGTAGGGGGCGGTGGGAACATGCACAAAACAAGATGCTGGTGTCACACCGGCGTCCACGTTTAAGCATTTAGGATGTGCTTGCTGTGGTGCTCGGTGCCATACAGGCATGTTCTCACTTAATTCTCACAAAAGCTGAGAGGCAGGGTACTTTGGCCCCAGTTTCTTTTTTTTTTTATTTTTTATTTTTTTTAATTTTTTTTAACGTTTTATTTATTTTTGAGACAGAGAGAGACAGAGCGTGAACAGGGGAGGGGCAGAGAGAGAGGGAGACACAGAATCGGAAGCAGGCTCCAGGCTCTGAGCCATCAGCCCAGAGCCCGACGCGGGGCTCGAACTCATGGACCGCGAGATCGTGACCTGAGCTGAAGTCGGCCGCTTAACCGACTGAGCCACCCAGGCGCCCCTGGTCCCCAGTTTCTACAGAAGGCAGCAGAGTCTCAGGACTTAAAAAAAAAAAATGAGCCTCGGGTCAGTCTGCTGGAGCTGGCTGAACCAGGACTTGAATGCTGGGCTCCACCTCCAAATCCGCTGCTCTTCATGCTTGTATTTCCTCACTGCCGGGTTTCTGTCCAGTGGGGAAGACGTGCAGGTCACCAGACGGTGGGAGCAGAGTGGGCAGGGCTGGGATGGAGGAGCCCAGCCTGCTGACCTGGCCTAGGGGTGGGGAGTCAGGGAGGGCTTTCTGGAAGAGGGGACATGAGAGCTGAGACCTGGAGGGCAAGGAGAGAAGCAGGCTAAGTGAGGGAGAGTGTCTCCAGTAGAGGGCACCATCGGTCATGCAGAGGCAAAAGAAGGCGTGAAGAATTAGATGGCAGTGGGGGCTGGATGTGGTTCAGACCAGGAGGCAGGGGAAGTTCGGGAGCCGGGGGTTTGGGTTGGCCGAATGAGAACCCTCGTTCTGCTACTTGCTCGGCGTGTGGCCTTGGGTAGCTGACTCCTCAGCAGTGGAAGCCACGCCTGTGCTGGCACTGGGTTTGGTGAGACTGTCTGTGGGAAGGGCTAATTCCAAAGACCCTGGCAAGTACAAGAGCATCAGGAGACGGGTTCTCACTGTCATAACTGGCAGTGTGAATGGGGAATAGAAACACGGAGAGTGGAGAGAATTGATGGATGGGCCTCAGGAAGGAATTCGGGCAGCACTTTCCTCTTTTCTTTAGCCCCTTTGTATATCATGTGCTCGCTACCCACCAGGACCCCGTGCCCTGTATGATCTTCTTACTTTTTTTTTTTTAATTTTTTTTTAACGTTTATTTATTATTGAGAGACAGAGAGAGACAGACCATGAGCAGGGAAGGGGCAGAGAGAGAGGGAGACACAGAATCTGAAGCAGGCTCCAGGCTCTGAGCTTGTCGGCACAGAGCCCGACACGGGACTCGAACTCACAAGCCAAGAGATCATGACCTGAGCCCAAGTCGGACGCTTCACCGACTGAGCCACCCAGGCGCCCCCCCGTATGATCTTCTTATTCAAGCCTCACAGGAGCCCTGTGAGTTGGCATTTCAGATCCCCGTTTTATAGAAGAGCAAACAGACTTAGGGGAAGCCAACCTGCCTGGGCCGTGGTTGGGAGTGGCAGAGCCAGGATTTGAACTGAGTTTATCTGCTGCCTCCCTCCATGCTGTGTTCTACACACTGCTATCTGTACTGACTGGCCCCTGGTTTTATACGTATGGCCCTCCTCATCATCCCCAGTCTCCTTCCAGGTCCAGGAACTGATCATCAACAAAGATCCCACACTACTGGACAACTTCCTGGACGTGAGTGACCAACGGGAGAGAAAAGATGTGGGTGTAGAGGGAAGGGGAAGGATCCTGGTGCAACCCTGACCCACCTTCCTGATGTTGGCAGGAGATCATCGCTTTCCAGGCGGACAAGTCCATTGAAGTGCGCAAATTTGTCATCGGCTTCATCGAGGAGGCATGGTACGGGGTGGCGCAGGGAGCCCCCGGGAGCGCCCCTGGTGGAGACCGCCTCTGCAGCTCCCTGCCTGGCCCTGCCCTCTGCTTCTCAGACCCATTTTCCCTCCCACGCGCACTGATTCCTCAGCAAATATTTAATAAGGTCAAAATCTTGGGGTCATTCGTGATTCCTCTACTTCTCCCACACTTCACATCTACATCATCAGTAAGGACCGTTGGCTCTACCTTCAGAATTTAAACAGTATCTAACCATTTTTCAACCACTTCCTGGGCCATTAGGCTGCTCTAAGCCACCATTACTTCCTCCCTAGATGACTTCAGGGAGGGGCCTTTCTGGTTCCCTTGCTTCCACTTTCTCTCCTGTTTAATTGAACTGAAATTCACATGACATAAAATCGACTACTTAAAAAAAATTTTTTTTTCATGTTTACTTCTTTTTGAGAGAGAGAGACAGAGCGTGATCGGGAGAGGGGCAGAGAAAGAGAGCGAGGGAGACACAGACACCAAAGCGGGCTCCAGGCTCCGAGCTGTCAGCACAGAGCCCCATGCGGGAGTTGAACTCACAAACCGTGAGATCAGGACCTGAGCCGAAGTCGGACGGTTGACCGACTGAGCCACCCAGGTGCCCCCAAATTAACTATTTTTCAGTGGACAGTTCAGTGACATTTATAGTACATTCACCCATCTAGTTCAAACATTTTTATCTTTCCCAGAGGAAACACCATAACCATTCCCTGCTTCCTTCTTACAGCAGCCAGAGTGATCCTGTTAAAATGTCAATCAGATCTTGGCAGTCCCCTGCTGTCAGACCTCCACTGGCCCACTGTCTCACCTAGATTGAAACCCAGACTCTTCCCCCTCACGTCATCTGCTCCTGGTGGCCTCTCTGATCTTCACTCACATCCTCTAGCCCCCCCTCCCGCCCCTCCCCCCTGTTGTTCCTTAAAAAGCTCTGTTCTCTCAGCTTGCTGTACCTGCAAAGGATGCTCACCTCCCCCTACGCCCCACCCCGGGAGCCACCTGGCTCGCTCCTTCACTTCCCTCTGGTCTTCCTCAGTAAGCCTTTCCTGGCCACGCCAGTCCACTGCCACACCTCTGGCATCCCTATCTGCACTGTTTGTTTATAGTGTTTTTACTAGTTGGAAATAACCTTGACGCTTTTTCTTTCAAAAATGTCCACCCTGTGGGGACAGGCCTTCTCTGTGTTGTGGACCACTCTATCCCAGTGCCTGGAACAGTGTTGGCACGTAGGAGGAACTGAATACATACTGGTCGAACAGAAATTGCATCGCAGTGGTGACCACATGGCACGCTTACTGTGCCATGCCCTGTGTGAAAACCTCTCCTCTGTTTTCACCTGTCATCTTCGCAGCAGCCTTGGCTCTGTTATCCTCCTTTTAAGGGAACGGAAACGGAGGCTCAAAATGATAAAGTGATTTGTTCAAGCTGAGTCATTTGTTCATTCAGCATTTACTTGGTGCTTTGTGACACAGGAAATAAAATAGCCCCTATTTAGTGACTGTTTTCTGTTTGTCAGGCACCATACCGAACGCTTTACCTAGTTACCTACTTTGATTCTCAAAACAACACCATGGATTAGTTATTTGGCCCATTTATCTCAAGACAAAACCGTGACTCAGAGAGGTGAAGTAAGTTTCCTAAGATCACACGGCCAGTATGTGGCGGGGCAGGGATTTTAACCCATATCTGTAATGCCATTGCCCAGATTCGTAATCGCCACCTTTTATTGGGAGAATATGTGGTAAATTTCCAGAGTTTGCAGAAAAACCGGATGTTCAGCAGGTACGTGCCAGGCATTTGTGTGAGGCTGTAGGAATACAACAGTGAGTAAGTACAGATACTGTTTCTGCCTTGATGGAGCTGGCAGTTGAGTTTCACTTTTTTTTTTGACCGATGAGCTTAATATTTGACTTTACGTTGTAGAATGTCGTGAAAATTACATTCATGACCTGAGCTCTAGGTGTGGCCTTCCTGAAGTTTTTAGTTCATCAAGCAAATAACGTATTTCATTCTCAACAGAAAATGGGGCTCCACTAGGACTGACTTTGAAAGGGTCCCCCGCTTTCAGAGGCCCCACATTGAGGTAAACAAATTAGTAAAGAAGACCAGCGATTACATAAAGCGAAGTGCTTTCTAGTAATGCCAGCCCGTATTTACAGATGCTTTCTATCCTGTTCTAAGTACTTTACAAGTATTGTTGCAGTGTTCACAGCAAGCTGTGAGGTAAGTAGTATCCTAGACGAAACAGTTGGCCTGGCCAGATTCACACCGTTGTCTGGTGATGCCGTGCCTTACGTGAACAGCAGAGTCCTAACAGTGAAAGAGTGGGCTTTGCAGCACTAACCTAGAGAGAAGGTTCATGGGTGGCTAAGTCTGAAGGTGCCAAGCATTGTTTGCTGACAGGGCAGGTGCAGTCCCTGACTTTGCCCCGCCTCTACTCCAGTCTCCCAACGTTGATCCCAATTTCCCTTTCCTCATGGACCCCAGGCTCCCATCACATGCCCAAAGAACCAGCTTGCCCTTGCCATTTTTTCTCCATCCCCCAGCAAACGAGACATTGAGTTACTCCTGAAACTGATCGCAAACCTCAACATGCTCTTGAGGGATGAGAATGTGAATGTGGTGAAGAAGGCCATCCTCACCATGACCCAGCTCTACAAGGTGGCCCTGCAGGTAACCGCTCCCTCCCACCGGGGGGCGTCCCGATCTGACAGGTCTCATTTATAGCCTCCTTGGTTAGACAGGGACAGCTGTGTTAAACCAGGGACGGGTCAAATTCTTTATGGGCAAGATGTGCTGTTGCTTTTTGGGAACAGACAACAAAGGGGTCTAATGTCCAATGGTCAGGGAATCCCCATTCATCCATCCATCCGTGCATTTAACAAACATTCCCTGAGTACTTCCTCTGTGACTCACAGGGGCCTCGGTGCTTATGGCCTAGTGAGAGAGACCGACTTGTGTCAAAAGCATCACAGAAATTTTAATTTTAGATCGTAGTAAGTTCTATAAGGAAAAGAACACACTGGGATGTGGTATTCTTTAGTGTGAATGAAATAAATGAATCCATTTGATTTCTGCTGCCATGTCGTGAGGTCAGCATTGTTATCCCTTTGTCGTAAGATTTGAGCCTCCACTCCGGGTTGTTAACCGTGCATGAACCTCATGATGGCGGAACCAGACCTGTCGCGGTCATCACTGGGCCTTGTCCCCACCATCACCTAGCACAGGGTCTGGGGCAGAGGTGTAGCTCAGTAAATGTTTTCCAGATGAATGTATGCGTCATCATTTGTGGACCTCTGAGTAGTGATGGAGTTGGCGATGTCTTGTCCCCGTCCCTCTGTCCCTGTCCCTCGCAGTGGATGGTGAAGTCACGAGTCATCAGTGAGCTCCAGGAGGCCTGCTGGGACATGGTGTCCGCCATGGCTGGTGACATCATTCTGCTGCTGGATTCTGACAATGACGGCATCCGCACCCACGCCATCAAGTTTGTGGAGGGCCTCATTGTCACCCTGTCACCCCGCATGGCAGACTCGGAGGTGCCCCGCCGCCAGGAGCATGATATCAGCCTGGACCGCATCCCCCGGGACCACCCCTACATCCAGTACAGTGAGTGCCACCCATCAGCCCGTCCCATTTGTCAGTCACTCTACACCAACTACCCTCCTCCGCCCCTGTTTTCTCTCTTAGTTTTTCATTTCTGGAGAAAGTATAAGACGGTTAAGAGCCCAGATGCTAGGGTCAAATCCTAGCTTCAACACTTGTTATATGAATGTGGGCGAGTTACTTCTCTCTGAACTTCATTTCCTTTTCCACGGGTTTGTAGTGAGGTCCCATGAGGAGGTGAGCACTTAGTAAATGCTGGCTGGTTTTAAGAGTTTTCTTAAAAGTAGGCTCCATACCCAGTGTGGGGTTTGAATTCATTACCCTGAGATGAAGAGTGGAATGCTCTACCAACTGAACCAGCCAGGCGCCCCTAAATTTTTATGCTCATTAATAGTCCATCTCCTAGGACTCATCAGCCACTAAATTTTCTGGTCTTTTCCAGCCATTCTGAGCCATGTGTAAGGGTCTCTCCCCTTTTGGCCCCAAAGGCTGCTTTCTCCAGAGGCCAGGGAGAAAGGCCCCTGCTAACTGGTTCTTTTCTCTCCCTCATTAGATGTGCTGTGGGAAGAGGGCAAGGCAGCTTTGGAGCAGTTGCTCAAGTTCATGGTGCATCCCGCCATCTCCTCCATCAACCTGACCACAGCTCTGGGCTCCCTTGCCAACATCGCCCGCCAGAGGCCCATGTTCATGTCAGAGGTGATCCAGGCCTACGAAACCCTGCATGGTAGGTTGGGCCACTGCCCTCCCACTCTCCACTGGCCAGTCTGCTCCTTCCTGAGAAAATGCGAGCCGGGTAGTGGGTCCCTGAGGGATTCATCATTCTGGTAGGTCTGGACACAGGAGGCATTCTTTAGGAATCTTTGGTTGCGTATGACAGAAACCTGGTTCAAAGCTGGCTTTAATATTAAGATATGTGTGGGTGAAATGATATGATGTCTGCTAAATACTTTAAAATGTTCCAGGGGCGCCTGGGTGGCGCAGTCAGTTAAGCGTCCGACTTCAGCCAGGTCACGATCTCGCGGTCCGTGAGTTCGAGCCCCGCGTCAGGCTCTGGGCTGATGGCTTGGAGCCTGGAGCCTGTTTCCGATTCTGTGTCTCCCTCTCTCTCTCTGCCCCTCCCCCGTTCATGCTCTGTCTCTCTCTGTCCCAAAAATAAATAAAAAACGTTGAAAAAAAAATAAAATAAAATAAAATAAAATGTTCCAGACTCTCCCGCCCCCACCAAAAAAAAAAAAAAGAAAAAAAGGGCAGGGTAGATGTGCCAAGATATAAGCAGAGTGTTGATGGGTACTTGGTTATTTGTTATACTCTTTTCTCTGCTTTTGTACATGTATAAAAACTGAAATGTCTGGGGTTGAGGCGTGAATATGTACAGATCATGGAACTGTCTCCATTTCTTGGCTCTTATTTTCTCCTTGTTGGCTTTGTTCTGTGTCACTTTCCTTGGGGTAGCAAAGATGGCCCCCAATACCTCCAGGCCTCCATTCTGTCCACTTGGCAACCCCAAGGGACAGAGTGTTTCCTTCCCAGTCATTCCATCAGAAGTCCAAGGGCTGATGCCCATTGTGCCTAATTGGCTGAGAAGACCTTGGTAACCTGTCTCTGAACCAATCACAATGCCTGAGGGATTTACATTGTTCTTACTGGCTCTGAGTCTTTTGCCCACTTGGACTGAGAATGGAGCCGGGGTGGTTCCCTCAAAGGAAAATGGGAGCACTGTTGGCTGATGAAGGAGGGAAGGATGCTGAGCAAGCAGAATTACAGGCATCCTCTTTCTCTCTAGAACAGGGAAGGTTTGCTCACGAAGGTGACTGTTAGACATTAGAACATCATTCTGGTGGCAGGGACCGACAAGGCACTGTTGACGGCAGTTCAGTTGGGACATTGTGGAGGTGAAGCTGGTGATGATAGCCTCCCCCGGGGGAGGCATGTTGGAATTTCCAGACCAGAGACGGAAGGAGATGAGACTTTATGTTTAATAGGAGAGAGGGTGAGCTTGACTAATCCCGATGGAGACCTCTTGAGGGTTTTAAGCATCAGCTCGTGCAGGGGGACGGCTGCACATGAGATCTGAGAGCGCAGGAACCTTCCTAGGGGGCGCCTGCAACCAGTGCCCAAGCTGGGGACTCGGGAACTGAGCTTTGCAGGGCCCCATAAGCTCCGCCCACAGGACAGAGCTCCTGCTTCTTTCCTCACAGCCAACCTGCCCCCTACGCTGGCCAAATCCCAGGTGAGCAGCGTGCGCAAGAACCTCAAGTTGCACCTGTTGAGTGTCCTGAAGCACCCGGCCTCCTTGGAGTTTCAGGCCCAGATTACCACCCTGCTGGTGGACCTAGGCACACCTCAGGCTGAGATTGCCCGCAATATGCCCAGCGGCAAGGATGCCCGCAAGCGGCCCCGGGACGACTCGGATTCCACGCTCAAGAAGATGAAGTTAGGTGAGCCGAGGAGCTGAGCCAGGCCTGGCGAGAGGTGGGGGCAGGGACTGGCCGCGTTTGTAGTATTCGGTTACTTACGTTCAACTGTCAGCTTTATTTATGTTGGTTCATATTACATTGTAAATTATAGCGTTTAGATATGACCTAGCAAATGACATCAAAATAGAATTATTAAAGTAGTTACGAATTGCTTAAATCATGCAGAAGGTGAATAAACCAAAAAGTCTCCCTCTTGCTCCTCTCCCCAAAAGTAACCACTCCCTAAGTATTAACACTTAGGTTTTCTTTCAGAAATACCTCTGAGTTCTCCTTTCCTTTGTTTCCTTTATAATTGGATTTGTTTTCTGAAGTAATTTTTTAATGGTTGTATTATTTTGTCAGTGGTGTGAACCATGGCAGACTTTCTTTTTTTTTTTTTTCTTTTTTTTTTCAACGTTTTTTATTTATTTTTGGGACAGAGAGAGACAGAGCATGAACAGGGAGGGGCAGAGAGAGAGGGAGACACAGAATCAGAAACAGGCTCCAGGCTCCGAGCCATCAGCCCAGAGCCTGACGCGGGGCTCGAACTCACGGACCGCGAGATCGTGACCTGGCTGAAGTCGGACGCTTAACCGACTGCGCCACCCAGGCGCCCCCATGGCAGACTTTCTTACTATAAAACTTTTCTTTTTAAATCACCGATGTTCCGTTCTAGAACATTTATGAAAGAATTAGATTTTCTTTTTTAAGGAGGCTCCACGCCCAACATGGGATTTGAACAAGAATCAGATGCTTTACAGACTAGAGCCACCCAGGCGCCCCAAATTCCGAGCAGGCTTCACACTGTCAGTGAGGAGCCCAGTACAGGGCTTGAACTCACAAACCGTGAGATCATGACCTGAGCTGAAACCAAGAGTCAGATGCATGACTGAGCCACCCAGGCGCCCCTTTTCCCCGTTGTAAATACTAAGTTGAGGGAGGTACTCGTAGTGTGTACAATACATGTTCCCCTTCAAATTTTGACCCAGTGGCTTTAACATCTGTTGATGATTATTGCCTGCATCTGTTATTGCTATAATGGTTATCAGAAGATTTCCTTCTGCATTTATTAGTTGGCATTCTGTAAGGAAGAGCTTTCTTCTTCCAGCTCAGGTCATGATCTCACGTTTCGTGAGTTTGAGCCCCACGTTGGGCTCTGTGCTGACAGCATGGAGCTTGGAGCTTGCTTCGGATTCTGGGTCTCCCTCTCTCTCTACCCCTCACTCACTCACAGTCTGTCTGTCTGTCTGTCTCTCTCTCTCTCAAAAATACATAAACATTAACGTATCCCATACTTTTTTTGAGCATTTTTTACTTTCTGGCATAACAAGATGTTCTAGACTTTACTTACCCCAGCTTTGGAATCAGCCTTTTCTCTAAGGAGCTCTGGATTCTTTTAAGTAGGGAGTAGTTTCAGAAACTAAGATTCGAGCCCCAGGTGTGCCCATTGCTACTGGGCACGTGGAAATTCTTGATAGCCACTGCCAGACTGTTTTCCAAAACAACTGCACCACGTACAAAACCCCCGCAGCCTGTGAATGCCAGTTACTACACTCCTACAGCCCTGAATGTTCTATAAACCGCCTGGGTATAGACAGTATCCTGGGCTTACATTTGCTTTCTTGCACGTATTGGAGTCAGGCTGGGAGTCCTTTTACACTTCTTAGCCATTCGTTAGCTGTTTGCTGGTCTGTGAGGTGCCTATTCTGTTTGACATTTTGTAACTGAATTGTATATACCCTTGCTCTTGGTTAACTGCAGAGTATCAGCTTTTCCTTAACGTGTGTTGCAAACTTTTTTAAAAGGCTGCATAACAGCGGTGCCTGGCAGTCTCAGTCAGAGCACATCATGTTTGATCATAGGGTTGCCCAAGCGGGCATGGAGCCTACTCAAAAAAAAAAAAAAAAATTGTGTGATGTGGCATCCTATTTTTGCCATAATCTACTTAAATCATTACCCCGTTAAACATTCCAGCTTTTCCGTTTTTTATAAATACAGTTTCCAGGAACATGTTTGTACCTAAAGCTTTTTCTCTGAGACTCAAAGTACTAGTTTTGGTCCTTGCGCTGGAACCACTGTACTTGGATGAGCCAGCCTGTTCCTGATGGAGACCGTGTGCCATTTCTCATTGTATAGTCAGTGGCGAAGTGAATTCTCTGTACGTTTTACCTTCAGTCTGCCCATGACCTATGTGCTTAGGGTCAATACTTAGAAGTAGGTTTGCTGGGTCGGAAAGGTGTGTACATGGCAAATTTTGGCCTTCAGTCAAATTGCCCTTCCAAAAGGCCTTACCAGTTTACCTTTCCACAGTCCACACCCCTCCTAACAACGGTCACTGCCAGCCTTTTTATTTATTTATTTATTTATTTTGTCAGTCATATAGGCAAAAAGGCTATCTCATTAGGTGGCTTTTACATTTTCCTGATTCTTGGTGAGGTTGAGCAATATTCCAAAGACAGAGGATTTTTATGTTTTTTGTTTCTCATGTTTTTTTTTTTTTTTTTTTTTTTTAACGTTTGTTTATTTTTGGGAGAGAGAGAAAGCACGAGCAGGGGAGGGGCAGAGAGAGACAGACACAGAATCCGAAGCAGGCTCCAGGCTCTGAGCTGTCAGTCAGCACAGAGCCTGATGTGGGGCTCAAACTCACAGACTTCGAGATCATGACCTGAGCCGAAGTCGGACGCCCCACTAACTGAGCTACCCGGGCATCCCCAAAGATAGAGGTTTTTCTAAACAAGCTCGGTGAAATTATTAGTTAACCTTTTCATCTTCTTGGAGTTTGGTGTGATCGGCCGGGCTGGTGTGGCTTATTCCCCTTTCCCAGATGAGGAGAATGAGGCCTAAAGAGGGGCGGGTCATGGGGCGCCTGGGTGGCGCAGTCGGTTAAGCGTCCGACTTCAGCCAGGTCACGATCTCGCGGTCCGTGAGTTCGAGCCCCGCGTCAGGCTCTGGGCTGATGGCTCGGAGCCTGGAGCCTGTTTCCGATTCTGTGTCTCCCTCTCTCTCTGTCCCTCCCCCGTTCATGCTCTGTCTCTCTCTGTCCTAAAAATAAATAAATAAACGTTGAAAAAAAAAAATTAAAAAAAAAAAAAAAAAGAGAGGCGGGTCATTCTGCAGGGTCCTGTGGTGCTTTGAGGTCTGTGTTCACCGCACGGCTCCTACTTGCCGAGGCTGCCTGGAGGCGGGGACCCCCGGGGCCCCCTGGGAGGAGGGAGGGCCCGGTGCTCACTCTAGCACCATCACCTCCTCTCCTTCCCTCTCCCAGAGCCCAACCTGGGGGAAGATGATGAGGACAAGGACTTGGAGCCGGGCCCATCGGGAACCTCCAAGGCCTCAGCCCAGATCTCAGGCCAGTCGGATACAGACATCACCGCCGAGTTCCTGCAGCCTTTGCTGACACCTGACAACGTGGCCAATCTGGTGAGGATGGACGGGAGCCGTTTCCCACGGGGCAGGGAAGAAGGCCTTCTAGTCTTTCCCTACCCTTCCGCTCCACACTGCCCCCTCTCCCAGATGGCATGAGTCCCAGAACACCTCTGTTCTCCGTTGGGAGGGTGTGATTCCGTGAGCCCTCCCAACCTTGGATGGACCTTTCCTCTTGTCTTTCCTCCTTTAGGAGGTCCCTTGTCACCACTCCCAGCAGTCCCTCTTTGGGTAGTCTGAGTCCCCATCCAAACTCATCCCCGCTTGCCCTCTCCTCTCCCTTGAACGGAGGTCGTATTAACTGGGGAGTGAACACCACGACCTGTTTGCTAAGTGGCGTGGGATTGGCATTGGTGGGGTGGGATGGCCAGTGTTTTCCTTAGATTCTCGAAGATACCCTGCTGTGCACTGAAAGAACCGCTGGTTTGAGTTGCTGGGGGCAGGGTGTGTGTCTCACCTCAGTCCTCGGGCTGTAGCGGCACTGAGACCTGTCCATCGGGTGCTCCTGGACAGCGCCTCTTCCCCTGCAGTCCTTCCCTGCTCTCTGCCTAGAGGCTCCAGGGGGCTTAGTTGTTGGGTGCATGGAATGGAATTTTTGTCACCAGGGTAGCAAGAAAGGAGTTTTCTCTCGCGCTCAGATCTCTTTGGTGAGCTCCAGGCCTGGAGACGTGTCTACATCATGCATCGTTCTCCCCTCAGATGTTCCACAGGCCCCGCAGACTCATTATGTCAGAAGTAAACTTGCAGAATTTCTCCCTATGTTCTTCTCCAGGCCCACAGCCCTCTCTGTGTTCTTGGCACACCAGCCTCCCAGTTCCCAACCCACAAACCTGGGAGTTAAGCTCTTTGCCTTTCCTCCAGTCCTTTCCCTTGTTCTCCATCCCCCAACCCCCGCCACGGGCCCCTGCATGGCCCAGGCACCACCCGCCTGCTCCTTGGCTCTGGCTTCCACTCTCCGTGTGGCAGCCAGAGACATCTTCCCGAAGTACCGCGCCTGCCGTTCCCCTGGCTCCCCTGCTCCAACCCCTGCCGTGGCTCTCCATTTCCTTCCAGATAAAATTTGAATGCAGCTTGCCTCAGGCCCTGCCTGGTTATGCTTCCATTCAGTGTTCAGTCGGTGTACCTCATCTGTCCTCTTCACATCCTGGGAAATTGTCCTTTTAAAATTATTGGCTGAAAGCTCTTCACAAGATTCTTTTACTTTTGTAACAACTGCCGTTTGTTAGTAATGTGCAGCGTTTTGGTTTCTAATATTGTCTTCTTACTCTTTTTGTTATCATTCAGTCTTGCCATAGGTTTGCCTTTCAAAGAACTGGCTCTGAAGTTTTGTTTATACTCTTGTGTAACCTTTTCTGTTTTATTTCTGTTGTCTTTATTTCTTTCCTTGAATATCTTATCCCCCAGTTTTAAGTTAAATGCTTGGCTTATAAGTTTTCAACTGTCTTACCCCCGGCCAGCCCTCCCCGCCCCCTCCCTCCCTCCTTGCCCCGCCCCCCCGCCCCCACCATAAGCATTTAAGGATTTGATTTTCCAAGTACCGTTTTAGCTGCATCCCACACATTTTGATTTGTAGTTATTTTAGTATCTCTCTGTTCTAATTATTTTATTATTTCAGGTATATATTTAAACCTCTAAGCATGTAGGGATTTTCAAATTACTTTCTGTCACCAGCTCCTGACCAAAATAGACAAGCTCCCATTAGGATATGGATTTCTTTTTAAGCCATTTTTTCACATTTATTTGTTTTTGAGAGAGAGAGAGAGGGAGAGATCATGCGTACATGGGTGATGGGCAGAGAGAGAGGGAGATGGAGAATCCCAAGCAGGTTCTGTGCTGTCAGCGGAGAGCCTGATGTGGGGCTCGAACTCACATACCATGAGATCATGACCTGAGCTGAAATCTAGAGTGGGATGTTTAATCATCTGAGCCACCCAGGCTCCCCAATGGATTTTTTTTAAAGTCAATTTCTGGTTCACAGGACACTCTTCACAGAACTTCCAGGCTCTTGGCAGGATTCTGCTGCTCCTTAGCGCCCCCCTGCTGTTCCTATACCCGAAATACGCACCCCCTCCCACTGTGAGATGTCACAGTATGCCAGTCTGAAGCTTGCCCTCCTCTCAGATCTCAGTCTAGGTGCCACTTCCCCGGGGAGCCAAAGCTGCCCCTGGCCCTCCTGAGCATCTCATGGCACTCTCTACTTCCCCCTCTCGGGCACCATGCTGCAGCATTGCTCATTTTCTGTCTGACTTACCCAGGAGTCTGAGCCCCGTGAGACCCGGCCCGGGACTGTCTTAGCCACCGTCCTTTGCCCAGCCTGGGCCTGGGCCTGGAACAGGTGTTTGTCGAGTCAGTGAGTAAGGAAGGACTCCTCTCCCTGGGCATCCTGCAGGTCCTCATCAGCATGGTGTACCTGCCCGAGGCCATGCCCGCCTCCTTCCAAGCCATCTATACCCCCGTGGAGTCAGCAGGCACCGAAGCCCAGATCAAGCACCTGGCTCGGCTCATGGCCACACAGATGACGGCTGCGGGACTGGGGCCAGGTGAGTGTCACGTGGAGCTGACCTGGACAGGGGTTGGCCCCATGGCCGCTGGCTTCTGGTTACTGGAGGAGCACCTCTTCCTGGTGGTACAAATGACACTCACGGGAGATGTTAGGGGTAAATAATTACAAGTCCCCTAGATACCTTGAGTGCTTGATATTTTCAGTCCCTGGGCTTTGAATCCAACAGACCTTGGTGTGAGGTCTGTGTCGAACCAGACTGCCTCAGCCACTTAATAGCTGTATAACTTTGGTCAAGTTACTTAACCTCTCTGAGATTCAGGTGTTTTCCTACATTAACAGTACTTTTGAGCTATATATTATGTAGAGAGACACAACTCTTAGTACAGAATTTTCGTAAAGAGAGCACACCAACGTAGTCACCATCCAGACAGAGATATAGACCATTTCCACCACTCCAGAACATTCCTTCTTGCTCCTACCAGTCGCACTCACGGCATCCCACTTCCTGAGATGATCACCATTTTTTTTTTTTTTTTAAGTTTATTTATTTGAGAGCACAAGCAGGGGAGGGGCAGAGAGAGAGGGAGAGACAGAATCCCAAGCAGGCTCCGCGCTGTCAGTGCAGAGCCTGATGTGGGGCTCGAACTCCCGACTCCTGAGATCATGACCTGAGCCAAGATCAAGAGTCGGACGCTCGACCGGCTGTGCCACCCGGGTGCCCCAGATGACCGCTGTTCTGATTCCCGTCTCCATAGATTAATTTTTCCTAGTCCTGAATTTCGTATAAAATGGGATCATAGAGAGTCTGGCTCCTGCTCGACATAAGTTTTTGAGATGTGCCCATGTTTTCATGTGACCCAGTGGTTTATTTGTATTGCTGAATAGTATTTGCTTCTGTGACTAGGCCATCATTTGTTTATGGGCCTGTGGCTTGTGTCCGGTTTTTGACCGCTGCGAGTGAAGCTGTACAAATGTGTGCGAGTGTTTTTGGCCGGTTGGTTGGGTTTGCGGGGGTGGTTGGGTCTGTTTTGTGTGCTTGAGTGTAGTTGGTGTGTGTAAGTGTTTTGGTATACACGCACCCTCATTTTCCTTGAGTATATACACTAAGGGGTGGAATTGTCGGGTCATAGGTTAGGGTATGTTCGGGGTTATTACACGGTGCCCATCAGTGTTCCACCGGGGCTGTGCCATTTGATACTCTCACCAGCAGTAAATGGCATTTCTAGTTTGAGCCTTGGTTGTATTGCCAAACGGGGATGAAAAGCATGCCTGTTCCGGAATGGTGTTTTGCAGATTTACACGACTTTTGTGTATACAAGCCTTAAGATAGAGCCCAGCGCACGGGAGGTCCTTGGATGGGAGCAGGTGGGCATGACAGTCCTGGGGCCCGTTTGCTTACCTCCCTCTCAGGGGTGGAGCAGACCAAACAGTGCAAGGAGGAGCCCAAGGAGGAAAAGGTGGTGAAGCCAGAGAGTGTCCTGATTAAGCGACGCCTGTCGGCCCAGGGCCAGGCCATCTCAGTGGTGGGCTCCCTGAGCTCCATGTCTGCTCTGGAGGAGGAGGCGCCCCAGGCCAAGAGGAGGCCAGAGCCCATCATCCCTGTCACACAGCCCCGGTGAGTTCCCTGGTAGGTGCAGGTGCAGGACCGAGGGCCTGGTTCTTGGTGCACGCGTGCACCTGTGTGTGTGCATGTGTTAGAGACAGAGACGGATAAACTGGCGGGGCTGGAGGAGGATCTGTCTGATCCCAGAGTCAACGCCATGGCCACCAAGCCTTACCTGTCATTTTCTTTTACATAAAAATGCCCCCTTACTTAGGTCTAAAGTTGGGATGGTAGTGTCTCTCTCTAAGGATCAAGGGAGAACTAGGTGGGTTCACGGTGATAGTTTGATCATTCAATGAGGTAACTCTTGAGGTTGGAAGTGAATTTGATAGAAAGTGTTTAGCCTGATTCCTAACAGGTAGGAAGTGCTGCTGTTCGTTGTTCTCCTCCTCATTGTCATCCCCCTTACAGACCACAAAATCCAACCAGTCCCTGCCCATCCCCAACCATGATTTGCTTCCTGGGCCGTGCCTGGTCCTCCCTCCCAGCCCTCCCTTCCCCTCACTCCCTCCTGCAGTCACACCTGCCTCTTGAACAGCCAGGCAGGTAGGTCCCCACTGGAAGCTTCCAGCCTTGGCGCTTTCTGTTCTCTCTACCTAGAAAGCTCATCCTCCAGGTATTTGTGCGTCCTGTCCCCTTGCCTCGTTCAGATCTGCACTCCCACCTTGCCTCCTCCTATAAGCATTTCCTTTACACGCTTTACAAAGACAAAATGGCACCCTCCTCCTTTCTCCTTCCCCTGCGCCCTGCCGTGGCTGAGTCACGGGAGAGTTAGAGGGGCGGCGCGGTGAGGGCTGGGACGGGGAGGGTGGTCTCCGTATGGCCCCTGGTGGGCCTCTGCTCCAGAAAGGCTGTTTGAGTCACCGTGTCCCTGTCCCTGCTCCCCCATGTAGGCTGGCGGGCGCTGGTGGGCGCAAGAAAATCTTCCGTCTGAGCGATGTGCTCAAGCCCCTGACCGACGCCCAGGTTGAGGCTATGAAGCTGGGCGCCGTGAAGCGGATCCTCCGGGCAGAGAAGGCCGTGGCCTGCAGCGGGGCGGCCCAGGTGTGCCCCGGTCCCCCCAGCCCATTCTTCCCGGCCCTCCCCTCACCAGCTCGCCTCATATCCCGAGAAAGACACAGCCTTAGACCCAAACCTCCCTGGCTCCGGGTCCCACCTGTGCTGCCCGCCAGCCCTCCGTGCCTCGCTTCTGTCCCCCCTCCTTAAGGTGGAGGTGGCGGCAGCAGCCGCACCAGTGATGAGGAAGACACGCACGGACGCGCACGGCTCTCGCCCAGCACCGGGTGACTGCGCGGAGAGCCCTGCAAGTGAGGGCTGCCGCCGTGTGCTTTCTTCCTGGTGGTTAATAGTGTTGTTACTCTTAGATTCAGACAGACCCGGTCTAAGTGCTGATTCTGCCACTTGCTGGCGTTGTAACCTCAGCCAGGCGACTTTTTTCCCATTTCTTTAATTTAATTTAATTTAATTTAATTTTTTTTATCTTTTTTATTTATTTATTTTTTAACGTTTATCCATCTTTGAGACAGAGAGAGACAGAGCATGAACAGGGGAGGGGCAGAGAGAGAGGGAGACACAGAATCGGAAGCAGGCTCCAGGCTCCGAGCCATCAGCCCAGAGCCCGACGCGGGGCTCAAACTCACGGACCATGAGATCGTGACCTGAGCCGAAGTCGGGACGCTCAACCGACTGAGCCACCCAGGCGCCCCTCTTTAAGTTTAATTTTAAATAACCAAGAAGTATGTAAGAGTACTTTCTCTGTTAAAAACAAAAAATTTCCGGGCCATAGAGGTACCATGTCAGTCTTCCCTGACTCCCCGACCTGCCTCCAGTCTCCCGTCCTCAGAGGTGACCATGTACAAATTAAGGGAAGCCTTTAGGATCTCTTTCTGTTTTCTTAAGTATGTAAGATACTACTTTTACAAACTCAGTTTTATTCTATGATGATTGATCCCCCCACCCCTGCCTTGTTTTTCCTCCCGCACAAATGAGACCTATGGGGGTATGAGGTTCTTCAGCTGGCCTTCCTCACTTAACGCTGGGTCTGCACCGGGCATCCCTGAGCAGGAAGAGTCACAAGACACGATCACAAGGTATCTGGGATCGCCCACCCGCACGCCAACACATACACCCGCTCTCCTGTCAGGTGCGCATAAAGATCCTGGCCAGTCTGGTGACACAGTTTGACTCGGGCCTGAAGGCCGAGGTCTTGTCCTTCATCCTGGAGGATGTGCGGGCCCGCCTGGACTTGGCCTTCGCTTGGCTCTACCAGGAGTACAATGCCTACCTGGCAGCTGGTGCCTCGGGCACCCTGGACAAGTACGAGGACTGCCTTATCCGCCTGCTCTCCGGCCTGCAGGAGAAGCCAGACCAGAAGGATGGGTGAGGGAGACAGCCCTGCGCTCTCCTGTGTCCTGCCTTTTCTGGTTTCTGATCACCTCCCTCTTTACCACCCAAGTCCGTGTGTCCATCCCGAGACTCCCTTGTCTCCTTACCTTCTGGAGGCACATACGAGGCAGATGCAGTGTGGGCTCTGGGGCACACTCCCCGGGCTTGTTCCCGGCTCTGCTGCTTGCCCTCTAAGTGATCGGTGTCACTCCCCCTCTGGGCCTCCATTTTCATAAATAACAGCGCCTGCCTCGTGGGCTTGTATCGCAGGTTGACCTCTCCAGCCCCGTCTCTCGCCTGAATTGCTTCTGTAGCTTCCTCCTTGTCCTCGACCTCCTGCTTATCTATCCATTCTCCACACAGCGGCCTGGGTGACATTTTATAATGTAAATACTATCTTGTTATTTACCCACTAACACCCTCCATGATTCTCCGTTGTTCTTGGGATAAAATGCAGCCTTTTTTCTATGCCCTATGAGACCTGCGTAATCCAGTTCCTACCAACCTCTTTACCTTCTTTTTCTGCCCTCTTCCTCACGGCCCCCAAACCTTAGCTACACTGGCCTTCTGTTTCTGATCTTTGAACATGCCAAGTGCAGGGCTTAGCGGTTCCTGCTTCTGTACCTGGAATGCTATCCCCTAAGTCTTTGCATGGCTGGCTCCTTCTCCCCACCCCCACCCCCAGTGTCAAATCAGGGTCACTTCAAAGCAGCCACTTTTGGCCACCACATCTGAAAGGCAGTACCCCTCCCCACTCCCCATCATTCCCTTCCATTACTGTAGTAAATGAGTAACGTTAGAAATCCTTGTTTGACAGAGGGGAGAAACCGAGTTTCAGAGAGGTAAGTCACCCAGCCGGCAGCTTTTGAATCCTGCTCTGTTTACCTCCAAAACTCTGTAACCAGGGGGTTGAACAAGCTGTATGTGAGGAGCAGCCCTGCCGGCTCAGCTCCAGCAGGACTGGGAAGCTTGTCTGCAGCCACTCCCCCTCCCTTCCTCTCTGGCAGGATCTTCACGAAGGTTGTGCTAGAGGCACCGCTGATCACTGAGAGCGCCCTGGAGGTGATTCGCAAGTACTGCGAGGATGAGGTGAGGACAGGCGAAGACAGGCGGCACATCTCCCTCGGCCCCTAGCACCTGGATAGATGCATGCAGGAACCCTGGGAGGGACGGGGACCTGAAGAGCGGAGGCACATGGCCTAGACCTAGTGTCAGGGGATTCTGTGAGGGGGCAGGTCCTTCCTTGCCCAGTATTAGATCTGGAGGGAGGCAAGGGAGAAACCCCCCTTGCCGGTTTCCCTCCTTCCTGCCACAGAGTCGCACTTACCTGGGCATGTCTACTCTTCGAGACCTGATCTTCAAGCGCCCATCCCGCCAGTTCCAGTACCTGCATGTTCTGCTAGACCTCAGCTCCCACGAGAAGGACAAGGTGATCCCCGCCACCCTGAGCTGGGCTACACTCAGCCTTTCCCAGGTCCTGAGGAACTTGCCCAGCCTCTTCCACATTCCCCCTGGAAGTCCTGTCTGGGCCTGTTGCCCTTCCTGCAGTAGTGTGTCGGTGGTGGTTAGTTTTTGATTTTTGGTGGCACGAAACCGTGTAGATATATACGTGTATATACACACCCTCCCAGGAGGGGTCCGTTCTCCCTCCTCACGCCACCTGCGTTGGGGAGCCCCTTTTAAGGCCTGCTGCTGTGCTGGGACCTGGTTGGGGAGGTGACAGGAGAGGAGCCGTGTGGCCTATCAGCACGCAGGGAGGACACAGAGAGCTCTTGGAGTCGAGTGGCATTAGAGCAGCAAATGCAGCTGTGGGAGCCCTGGGGCGGGGCCTGGCCTACCTGATGGGGGACAGGCAGGGGCAGGGGCTAAGGCTTCTGGAGGAGGCAGCGGGTAAGCCAAGACCTGGAATCTAAGTAGATGGGTGTAACTGGACAGAGGAGACAAGGTGTGTGCATGCATGTGATTGAGAGGGCTCTTGACTCATCCCTGCTCTATCTAGTGTTTTCCAATTCCTTTCCTGGTGTCGTGTGTCCATTCATTCAGCAGACCCTCACTGTAGACTCGGGCTTGGCCTTTCAGTACTGCTGGGCACAGAGCAGGGCCCAAGAATAGTCCCTGTCCTCAGGGCATTCTGGGCAGCAGGAACCTTTAGTGCCAAGTCTCAAAGCCAGGGAGAATGCTGTCACTTTTGAGGAACTAAGGAAAGCTCATTCTGGTTGGAATGTAGCAAGCAAGGCAAGAAATGGTAAAAGAGGGGGCGGGCAGGGAGATGGAGAGGTGATACAGGGCCCTGACCGGGCCAGGAAACCTCTCTCCCAAGCCGGTGAACAGCCTGGGGCACAGGTGACTCAGGGAGTTGAGGCCTTTCTCGGTCTTGGACTTGTTTCCCACCGGTACTTCCAGGCTCAGTACAGCGGTCTCCCCCCTCCACCGTCTTGCCCCCACTGTCTCAGGTGCGTTCCCAGGCCCTGCTGTTCATCAAGCGCATGTACGAAAAGGAGCAGCTGCGAGAGTATGTGGAGAAATTTGCCCTCAACTACCTGCAACTCCTGGTCCACCCCAACCCGCCATCTGTGCTATTTGGAGCTGACAAGGACACAGGTTTGCTGCAGCTCATCAGATGCGTGTTGAGCACCTACAGAACCCCAGGCTCCAGGCTGGGCCCTGGCAATAGAACCAGATGGAAACTGAGCGCTGTTCAGCCTGCTAGGGAAGAGAGCCAGGCAATAAGAGCCAGAACGAGCAGGCCTAGGGGCTGCGGGAAGAGGGGCGTCTGACCCCAGCCAGGGGTCAAGGAGAGCATCCTGGAGCAGGGAGTGGTTGGGCTGAGAGTCAGAGGACAAGGAGAGCTAGCCTGTGATGGTGCTCTGGGAAGGGCCAGACAGGTCATCACAGGCCTGTTCCTTCAGCAAAGCCCTGGGTCCCCCAGAATTACAGATGGGGAGACCCAGGCCCTTGGACCATTAAACTGGAAGGTTCAGGGGTGCCTGGGTGGATCAGTCAGTGGAGCATGAGACTCTTGATCTAGGAGTTGTGAGTTTAAGCCCCATGATGGGCATAGAGCTTACTTAAAATTAAAAAAAAAAAAAAAAAAAATTAAGTTTGTTTATTTTGAGAGCAGAAGCATAAGGGGAAGGGGGGGGGCAGCGGGCAGAGAGAGGGGGAGAGAGTCCCAAGGAGGCTTTGCACTGTCTGTGCAGAGCCCGATGTGGGGCTCAATCTCATGAACCATGACATCATGATCTGAGCTGAAACCAAGAGTCAGATGCTTAACCGACTGAGCCACCCAGGTGCCCATACTTAAATTTAAAAAACTGGAAGGTTCAGGTTGTGACAGGAAGCACAGGACCTTCTGGGAGAATAGGGGCCCTGGCACAGCCCAGGTGCCCTGAGGACTTACTAGCAGAGACACTGTTGCTTGAGGCCCAGAGCATGAGATAGAGGGAGAGAGAGGAGTTGGACAGCAGAGTTACACACAAAGGAGTGATGTGTGCAAAGTGACTTGGGGCTCTGAGGGACTGTCAGAAGTAGGATATGGCCAGAGCCCAGGGGCAGGAGCTGCCCCAAACAGCATCCTGCGGGTAGAGCAAGGTGAGGCGCTGGGGACTTGTCCTGGGAGCGCTGAGCAGGAGAAGGACAGGGTTGGAACTTCACTTCGGAAAGATCCCTCTGGCTCCCGGGTGGGTTGATGGTCAGAGACGAGGTGGGACTTCCGGTGCAGAGGTTTCTCAAAGGGGAGCAGTCCTGGTCCCACCCTGTTTCCCTGATGATTGACTTCCTGCCCTAGAACAGTTTGCTTCCCAGGCCCACCTCCCTTCTGTGCCTGCCGCCCCCTCCCCCCCCCCCCCCCCCCCACTGCCCCAAAAAGGGACAGACACTGAGGGCGGGAGGTGGTTGGGAGGAGAATGTCCCTGATCCCCGCCCCCCTGCCCTATCAGAGGTGGCAGCGCCCTGGACCGAGGAGACAGTAAAGCAGTGTCTGTACCTCTACCTGGCTCTCCTGCCTCAGAACCACAAGCTGATCCACGAACTGGCTGCCGTGTACACTGAGGCCATCGCTGACATCAAGCGGACGGTGCTGAGGGTCATCGAACAGCCGGTGAGGCCCCTGAGCTCACCAGGCTCTGCCCACTCGTGGGTGGGGCCCAGCCCCACGTCCAGCCCTTCCCTTGGTATCTCCACCTCGGCGTGTGCTGGGCACCAGTGGTCGCCACTCCGGGCCGAGTGGCTCTGTAGCTTGGGGGTAGCCCACGTGCGCCAGCTGCCAGTGAAAGGACAACAGGGTAGCCCCGCAGTTACCGGCCTGGAGTTTGACAGACCTGGATTCACATTCTGCCTCTCACTTTCCCCCTGAACAGACTGACGCCTCTTCGGTAAAATTAGCGAGGATGATTCAGTCCCCCAGGTTTGCTGCTGCAGGGATTCCGTGACCTCATGCACGCAGACATCTGTGGCACTGCTATCATTTATGAACTGGCCTTCCCCTGCCTTGCCTACGGCAGTCTTTAGTTGTCGTTACGCAAGTCCCTCCTGCTGCTCTCTTCCAAGCCACTCGGCCACACACCCAAGAAGCAATTCAGAGCGTCTGTCCTTCTAATTTGCCGCTGGATTTGAAACCACTTTTTTGTATATGTCTGTCCCTGATGGTTTTTTTTTTTTTTTATGGAAAATTTCTAACATAAACGAAAGGAGGTAGTACAGTAATGCTAATTCCCAAATCGCTGCCGCTCAGATTCAGCGGTGTCCTCACCTGTAGCATGGGGATAATAGTGGTTTGCTCGGAAGAAGCAGGTTCTTCTCCCTGTTTTCACGGTGAGCCCACCAGACTGTGAGCTCCTGGAGGGCAAAGACTGCTGGTTCCCGGATGATTATGAACATTTATTCGCAGAGGAAGGCGTGAGCCCTTGAAGCCGGGCCCCGCGTTCTCTGCATTCGTTGCTTCCGGAGTGGGGCAGGCTGCAGACGGAGCCCCGATCTGAGCCAGCCGCCGCGCCTGGGCACTGGCAGTCACTGATGCCTTTAAAAGCCTGCAACGTCTTCACCAAGGAATCAGAGGGCGGGATGGGCATTAGAGGGCGGGTTAGGTCAGAGGTGACCGGGAGAAAGGGCCGGGCCTGCTGACTAGGCAGCCGGCACTGGCGGAGGCATGGGGGCTGCGGCAAGTCTGTACCCTGTGAGGTGGGGGTCGACGCAGCCCGGATGCTGCCGCCCTGCCCCCTCCCCACCTTCCCCACATTTCCCCCAGTTCTTCAAGGCTTCTTTGCCCCCCCCCAGGTTCACTGAGGTAAAATTGGCGCAGAGCATTGTGTTAGCATGAGGTGTAATACAGATGGTGCTTTGGTGTGTTTTTGTGTGTTGCAAAGTGATGATTACCACAGTTCAGTTAACATCAGCTCATATAGTTTTTTCTCTGATGATGAGAACTTTTCAGATCTCTCTGTCCCCAGTTCTTGCCCCAGAGTCCTGTCATCCCCCCAGCCACCCTGCCTCTGACGCCTGGGCTGCCCTGAGCTCTCCTGGGCCGCCTCACCCTCCCCACATCACCCAGCTCCTTCCCCAGCCTGCTCTCCCTCTCTCTCCCTATAGATCCGAGGAATGGGCATGAACTCACCAGAGCTGCTCCTGCTGGTAGAAAACTGTCCCAAGGGGGCAGAGACACTGGTCACACGATGTCTGCACAGCCTCACGGACAAAGGTGCCCCCAGGACCCCCACCTTTCATCCTTTTCCTCCGTGCCCTAGACCCTCCCTACTTCCCCTTCCCAAGACCTGAGGATCAGAGCTGCGGGGTATATTGCCAAATGCATTTGAAAAACTGAGGGCCAAAGATTCCCGCTCTGAAATGTAGTTGGCCCTCCCCTCCCCTCGCACACAGCCGCCGTCATTTCACCTTCCCCTCGGTGCTCACCCCCACCCCGTCTGTGCTCCTGCTTCTTTTGCCCACAGTCCCGCCCTCCCCGGAGCTGGTGAAGCGGGTCCGGGATCTCTACCACAAGCGATTGCCAGATGTCCGCTTCCTCATCCCTGTGCTCAATGGACTGGAGAAGGTACGGAGCAGGGTGTCCCCGGATGCCCCCACAGATGAAGACATGGCAGGGCGGGGATGGTGGGGAGGCAGGCACCACCAGTCAGATGCTTGTGGGCCCATCCCAGGGCTCATCAGACTAGGGGTCAGTCTCAACTCTGTTTCATCCTCTGGGACCTTTAGCAAGCCCCCCTTCTCTGCACTTTGGTTTCCTCCTGTCAAGTGAGGATCGCAGTGACACACACACACACACACACACACACACAGAGACTGTCTCCAGGCCTAAATGAAACTGCAGACACAGCACGTATGTGCTTCCCCTGCTTGGGTCTTACTCCTGACAGGCTGTGAGGCCCTAGCAAGCCTCAGTCGTCTCGTGTATAAAGAGATGATGACCACACTGTCCGCTTGCAGGGGGCCTCAGGGCATGTGACACAAGGAGGGCTCAGATGGGGAGCGATGAACTGGGGCTGAGTCAGGCCCAGTGACTTGGAGACAAAGCTCGGCTCCAGGCGAGAGAGGGAGCAAGAGGAGGGAAGCATCGGGGCATGATGAGGCCAGAGCATCTCCTCACTTCCCCAGAGTGAGCATTTGGGATGGGGGTACAATCTGACCCGCCTCCCCTGCCCTCCGCCTGCAGAAAGAAGTGATCCAGGCTCTGCCAAAGCTCATCAAACTCAACCCCATTGTGGTGAAAGAGGTCTTCAACCGCCTGCTGGGCACCCAGCACGGTAGGTGACGTCGTGGACGTGGTCAGAAAGCAATGAAGTAGAACCCCAAGATAGAGAAGCTACCCGGTGTTGAAGGATGACCTCCTCTCCCCTCACCCCCGTGGCCGGTGTGGAGGCTGTCTGGTGCACACATAACACGGAGATTTAAAACCCACACACAAGAGCGCCTGGGACCCTCAGCACAGCACTGGCGGAGTGCCGTCTGCCCTGGCGCCTCCCCACAGCGCCGTCTCAGAGCTCTGTTAGCAAGCCCACTGCCCGGCCCGGCTCGGCCTGTCCAGTGAATGCCCACATCTGTGCTGTGCTGGGGTCCTGCTCTGCTGCGTGCGCAGCCCAGGGAGGAGGGAGAGAAACTGCTGGACCACATCAGATGTTGTCTTAAGGAGGGAAGGAACCCGTCAAGGGGAGGAGAGCAAGATAAAGGCTGTGAAGGAGGGCTTCCCAGAAGGGGTGGCATTTAGTCCGTCTTTCTTCCCCTGCTCCAGCCCTCTGTCCTCACAGTCCCATCAAAGAAGAGGGCGCCTCATCCTCATTCGCCACTACCCTGATCTGGGGAGCACAGACACAGCTCTTCACTTAGGCTTCCGCACTGTCTCCTTCCCTTTCCCCTTCCCCTTCCCGCCCCCGCCCGCTGCAGGTGAAGGGAACTCGGCCTTGTCCCCGCTGAACCCTGGAGAGCTGCTTATTGCGTTGCACAACATTGACTCGGTGAAGTGTGACATGAAGTCCATCATCAAAGGTGAGGCGCTCCCCCCATCCCCCCCCCCCAAGTGGCCTGGCTGCTGTGGACCCAGGGAAGAACCTCAGTCACCCACATGTGCCCGCTGGAATCTGCCAAGTTGGAGATTGTGCCACCTGCAACCCCATCTCAGCTCTGGATACCCGCCCTCCTCCCTTTTCCTCCCTCCTCCTCTCCTCCCTCCCTCCCTCCCTCCCTCCCTCCCTCCCTCCCTCCCTCCAAGGAACTGGCTTATCTACTATGCGCTGGCACAGAGTAGCCCTCAAGAAAGGTGGGGAGCCCCTCCCTCCCCAGGCCTGGCCTGAGGAATGAAGGAAGCTGAGCCCTCGGCCAAGCAGGGGCAGAGGTGTGGCCAGCAGAGCAGATGGAGCGCACCGGGGCACTTGTTGGACGAGGAGTAGGTGCAGAGTCCGGTCTGGGCTCCTGGGCTCGGGTTGAGGCAGGAGAATGTGCCTCCAGGGCAGGGGCTTGGGGACAAGCTGGCCGGCTCACCACAATCAGCAGTTTCATAATGGCTGCTGTCGCCGTTTAGTGAGCACTTACACTGAGCCCGGGCGTCCTCTGTGCCCTACGGGCCTGCCTGCCCCTGCGCACCGCCCCTTACCTGGTGAGTATGCCGACATCCGTGTTATAGACGAGGAAATGGAGGCTCCGGAGAGATTGAGTAACTTGCTCAGGGCCACACACAGCTAAGTGGTGTAGTAGAACATAACAGGAGCTGACGCCCAGTAGACCCGAGCTGGAATCCGGCTCCGTCAGTTCCACCTGTGCGTGCACCCTGGGTCTCGGGCCATCTCCCCAGGAAGCCTTCTGTCCCTCAGCCCTCCTCAGCACTACCCCCGCTCCTCCCCGAGGGAGGTTTCTGGTCCAGAAGCCGTGCTTTCCCACGGAGGTGGGAGCCCTTACTGTCGCCTGCTGTCCTCAGAAGACACCTTTGACCCGTCTCCTTTAAGAGCAAGGAGGGGGGTCTTGCCCTCGCCACTTAGTTTCACGTGTGGCCTAAAGCAGCTTCTTAGAAGACTACTTGTTTCCTAGCCTTCCTCAGCAAGCTCAGTCAGAATCTTTTAGGTCAAGAGAGGAGCTAACGGAAATTTAAAACCCGCACCACAACTGAGGAGTCACTAAGGCCTCTAGCGAAAAGGGTCTTGAAGCTGAGCATCCAGAAGTGGCCTTTTGATTTATTTATTTTTTTTAAGTTTATTTACTTACTTAAGTAATCTCCACACCCAGCGTGATGCTCAGACTCAGAACCCAGAGATGAAGAGTCACATGCTCCTGCGACTGAGCCAGCCAGGCACCCCTAGGAGTGGCCTTTTTACACACTGTCGCCCCTTTGATGTCAGGGAAGCTCTGGGCCCACTCCCAAGGACGGTACGCTCACACAGTTTTGCGTACAATTTGAGGGGATTCACAGACCCCACCACCCCCACTAACCCCATTCACAGACCCAGATGTAGTCCCTGGGGGAACACCTGGCTGCAGGTTGCTCCAGTGAACAGTGGCCAGGTCCCTGGAGAGATCCTCAAGGCCTAGCCTTTTTAAATTTATTTATCTTTTTAAATGCTTATTTTTGAGAGAGAGAGAGAGACGGAGAGCACGAGCAAGGGAGGGGTAGAGAGGGGTGGGGGACAGAGGTTCCGAAGCGGGGCCTATGCTGACAGCAGAGAGCCCGATGTGGGGCTCCAACTCACAAGCCGTGAGATCATGAACCTGAGCTGAAGTCGGTCACTTAATCAACTGAGCCCCCCGGGATAAGCATTCTTTCATGGCATTCACACCCCTTTTAAACCACCCTCTTTCTGTGGTGAGTTTTTCTATAACTGGACCTGCCCCCGGTGGCCCCGTGCAGCAATTAAGAAAACTCACTGAGCACCTCTGCTCAGCCCTTTGCTGGGTGGTGCTGGGATGGATACAGCCTTGGTCCTCCCTCAGGGACTCACACTCTATCCCCGGACAATAACAACCCACAGTGAGCAGGGCTGAGACAGGGGAGCCCCAAGGGGACACCAAAACTGAAACCACAGAAGGAGGAGTAGGAGTGAGGTAGCCGGGGAGATGATGATCCCAGAGAAAGCAAGACTATTTGCAGAGGCCAAGAGATGTGCTGGCATGGTGTGGTTCTGGAACTGCAGACATGAAGCTGATTAGATCTTGTGGTTTAGGGGAAGGGGCCCGGTCAAGAGAGGTCAGACTGGAAGCATTAAGAAAACCATGCCTGGGCCCCATCCACAGAGTGTCTCATAGGCCCACAGTAGGAGATTGGACTTGATTTCTGGGAGGCATGGGGTTCAGAGTAAGCTTTTTAAACACCCCTCAGGCTGCTATGGAGGGTGGATTAGAGGGCTGGGTGGGAGGCCCAGGAGGAGACTGGAGCAGAGGGGGAGGAGAGGACAGGGGGTTGGTTGTGGACCCTTTCAGGCAGAGCAGGCAGGAGCCGGCCACTGCCTGGAAGGGAGGAGGAGGCGCTTTCTTGGTTTCTGGTAGGTTCACTCTGGCTTCTACACTGTCCTTCCCTTCTACACTCTCCTCTGGCCCAGATACCTGCCCTGTCCCCATCCAGTCTCCTTCCTGCCTGCATTCCTGTAATGCCTCCGTCCTCCCCCTGTTCCTTATAGGAGCCCCCTCATTCCTTATAGGCACCCACCCCTGTTCTCCATTAGCCTCTCAAGGATTGGGGGCCTCTCTTCTGGCTCAATAAAGACTTCCTGGTTGACAGACTCACATGGCAAGTGGTGTTTGGGGAAGAAGGGGTTCGGAGGCAGTTCCTGGGGTCTCCCTCTTAGCACAATGGATCAGAGCACTGCCAATCCTGATTTTGGGGTGCCACAACCCACTCCTGAGGGAACAGACCCCAAAGCCTGCCTGCCTTCCTGGATGCCCATACTGTGCCCACCCTCCTTGAGCCCTTCCCACACTGGGTCTGGAGCTGGAGAGCTCTTCGAATGCCCAGGCTTCCTCCTCTTGATCCTTCCTCCCTTCTTCTGTGGACCGTGCCTCCCACGTGGCCCCAGGCCTGGTATCCCTCCAGCACCAGCACAAACCCTTATGCCCTGGTCAGGATGGGGAGTGGGCAGCCCGGAGGCCAGCCTGCTGGTGGAGAGCATCTCTCCTATGAGGGCGCTTATGGAAGTCAAAGCTGCCTTCCCACTCTGGTGGGGGTGGGGAGGGCAAGCCAGAATGGGCCCCCAGGCTTTGGCAACCTGTCTTTCCTGCCTCAGCCTTCCCATGGGTTGTCCCTGGAGAAAAAGGGCCAAGGTCTGCCCGCTCCGCCCAGCGTGGGGCTCCCAGGAGCTGGACATGTCTTTAACCTTGGACCAAGACCGCAGGCTTTCCAAGGACCAGGCCACAGTACATCCCCTCAGGGACCTGCTGGGCAAGGAAGTCCCTCTCGCCTGGAGCTTCAGGAAGCGAAGGCTAGGTCTCCACTCAACATGGGCAGATAATGGGGCTCTGTCAGGGCGGGGGGCGGGGGGGGCTCCCACCTCCCAGGGGGCAGGCGGGCAAAGAGGACAGGCCCACTTTCCGCCTCCTCGCAGCCACCAACCTGTGCTTTGCGGAGCGGAACGTGTACACGTCGGAGGTGCTGGCCGTGGTGATGCAGCAGCTGATGGAGCAGAGCCCCCTGCCCATGCTGCTCATGAGGACCGTCATCCAGTCTCTGACCATGTACCCCCGCCTGGGGGGGTTCGTCATGAACATCCTGTCCCGCCTCATCATGAAGCAGGTAACCCGCCCCTGACCACCCCAGTCCCGCAGGCAGGACACCACAGCGGGACACGCTGGAGACAGATTGGGGGCAGAACCCCAGGCTTTCCGGGCCAGCTTGCCTGCCGCCCCCCAGAGGGAGCCGGGAGGAGAGCACGCTCCAGGAGGCCCGCCAGCCCCTTTGCCCTCCCTGGCCTGGGCCAAGACGAGACAGCCCAACAGGGGGCGCTCACTCAGCTCCAGGATGGCCACTGGGTGGCAGGAGCAGTTGGCAGGCTTCACGGGCCCGTGTCCCAGGAGAGGCGCAGTGCCCCTTGCCACTAGCTCCGCACCCGGCCAGGAGGCACACTAGAGCTGAGAGGTGGGCCCGTTTTTCAAGAGAAGCTTGAAATCTGGGTGTTTAGAAATACCAAGAGGAAGTAAGTAACAAACCCCACTCATAAGCTCCCAGACGAGATCCAGCCCACAGGTTGCCACTTTGCAACATCTGGCTCACAGGTAAAATGCAGACTCAGACGATCCTGGGTTCAAATCTCGGCTCTGCCCCCTCGGTACCCACGGTACCCTGTGCCTCCGCCTCCCTGGGCCTCATCTGTCTAGCAGGGCCGGTGTTGCCCCTCAGGGCTGCTGTGGAAGTGAAATGAGACGGTGCTTGCCTGATAGGGCCACTCCCGTTTCCCTCTCCTCTTTTCCTAAGTGGCCCTCATGAGCCGCTTGGGATCAGAAAGAGAGTCACAAGGTCTTCTGGAGGGCCAGAGGTCGCGGGGCGTGTAGCCCAGAGCAATCTGTTGCCTGGTAGGGATTTGGGCCCCATCTCGGTCAGGTCTCCCTCCTGGTTTCGGGGGGTGGCTACCTGCACGCCCCCTCAGGACCGCTCCCTCCCTGCCCCGTCCAGGTGTGGAAGTATCCCAAGGTGTGGGAGGGCTTCATCAAGTGCTGTCAACGCACCAAGCCCCAGAGCTTCCAGGTCATCCTGCAGTTGCCGCCCCAGCAGCTGGGTGCCGTCTTTGACAAGTGCCCAGAGCTCCGGGAGCCCCTGCTGGCCCACGTCCGATCCTTCACCCCCCACCAGGTACCCCAGGGTGTGGGATGGGTGGCCCCGTGGGTTCAGTCCTGGAGGAGTGGATGGGGGTGGGGAGAGGGGAGCCCTGCACTGCCACAGAGGGTCAGGGGTCAGGGATCTGGGGTGTCCGCTTGGGGTCTCGAGTCCGAGCACTCCGTAGAGCCCCCAACCTGCTCTTCCCCTAGCAAGCACACATCCCCAACTCCATCATGACCATCCTGGAGGCCAGTGGCAAGCAGGAGCCAGAGGCCAAGGAAGTGCCCGCGGGGCCCCTGGAAGAGGTGAGGGCCCACAGCCCCCCACTCCCCAAGCCATCAAGGCCCACCCTGTTCTCCTCACCCCAGACACCTGTCTGGGAGAGGCTCCTGCCGAAAGGGATGGGAGGTGGGGGAACAGTTGCCCCGTACTTACTCCTTGTGCCCACCCTGCCGGGTGCCTCAGGGTGCCTTCTGGCTCTTTGCCACCATCCCCTGACAGTCTGTGACCTGCCGCCCCCCTCCCCTGAGCTTCTCTTCGCCCTTCCCAACCCCCAGGACGACCTGGAGCCCCTGGCCCTGGCCCCAGCCCCAGCCCCCCGGCCCCCTCAGGACCTCATCGGCCTTCGGCTGGCCCAGGAGAAAGCCTTAAAGCGGCAGCTGGAGGAGGAACAGAAGCTGAAGCCGGGAGGAGTGGGAGCCCCCTCGTCCTCCTCCTCGTCCTCCTCTTCCTCCACCCGGCCAGGCCCTCCCCAGCCCGAGGAAACCATAGATTTCCGGGAGGAGGGGCCTGAGTGTGAGACCCCCGCCATCTTCATCAGCATGGATGACGACTCGGGGCTGACCGAGGCCGCACTCCTGGACTCTAGTCTCGAGGGGCCCCTACCGAAGGTAGGGATGACAACTTCAAAGCAGCAAGGGAAGAAGACAATCAGGGCCCCGGGGTGAAGGGTGTGTGCCAAGTGCCCAAGGTTGGGGTGGGGAGGGGAGGGTACAGCCCGAAGGAAGGCTCGGAGGTAGGATCCCACTGTCCTTGACCCACTCCCCCTTCTGTCACCAGGAGGCAACAGGCGGGTTGACCTCAAAGGAGGAGCGCAGCCCCCAGACCCTCACCCCTGCCGGAGACGATACCGTGAAGACCCCCAGCCCCGCCGCCGAGGAATCCGGGGAGCCCGAGACCACGGGGAACAGCTGACGGGGCTCGGTGGGGAAGGGGAGTGGGGCAGAGAGCTCGGGGAGGGCAGGGCGGGGCCTAGCCGGCGGGGCTTTGCCTTTACAATTAAAAAGATCGCGGGTCTGGGGCGTGGATGCAGTCTCTGGTCTCTACCTGCGTGTCAGCTGTGGGACTGCGCGGTAGCTAGTGAACGCGCCCAGCCGCTGGCTGGAGGACGGGCAGCCCCTCGGTCGTGGGGCTGCGCCTGCGCGGAAACCGGCTCCTAGGCCCCGGCGTCCCCGCGCGCCCTCCCCTGGTAACGGCCCGCCCCCTCCCTCCTTAGAAACCGGGCGGCTGGCATAGAGGCTAGCCGGCCTGTGGCGGCAGGCGGGCGACCGGTCTAGCCTGCCTGTCTGCAAGCCTTCCTCCTGGAAGTCGGCGATCCCTTTTGAACTATGGGGGACCCACCGCCCGACCCTGAGCCCCCTTCCCAGCCGCCTTCAAGTCGGAGGAGTTCCCAGGTTTCCCAGCGGCGCGGTCTGGAACTCTCTCGGCCCCAGCCCGCCTTCCCCGAGGAGGCGGAGCAGATACCACTTGATGCCTCCATCCTGCAGAGCAATGGGGGGATTCTGGCCAGCCAGGCCAACCTCCAGGGCTGGTCGCTAGGGGCCAGCCCCACCCAGCAGGAGAACTTGACGATGTTCCAGGCTGAGGAGGCCCAGCTGGGTGGGGTGGAGTACCCGTCCCCGAATATGGGCTTTCCCTCCGAGCTACAGCCCCAGCTTTATCTGGAAGAAGGTGGGATCCAGGCCCCCCAAGACGCCGGCCTAATGCTGCAGCAACTACAGCGGGGCCAAAGCAGCCTCTTCCAGCAACTGGAGTCTGCCTATCTGGAGACCCAGCCGGACTTACTGGGCCAGTTCAACATGTACCAGAGAGATGACCTGCAGTTCAGCCGGCATGGGCCCTACTTGAGGGATGACCCCACCCTCCAGTTCTCACCCTCCGAGCTGGGCTTCACGCCCTTCACTCTGGAGGTGCCCGAGCCGGAGCCTCTGGAGCTGGCCGTGCAGAACGCCAAGGCCTACCTGCTGCAGACCAGCGTCAGTCGCAGCCTCAGCCTGTGAGAAGGGGCTCCGGAGGTGGGGGGGAGGGGGGGAGATCCCGGCCGGGAGAGGACCCAGCCAAGGCTCCGCCTCAGGCTCCCAGGTCTCTTCAGTCAGACCGGGGATCACCCCTCATGGGTAACCAGGGACTTTTCCAGGGGCATCTAACTCAGGCTAGGAGTCAGGGGATGGAAACGCTAACAACAGCTAGCATTTACTTACCAGGTCGCCACCATTCATACATTAACATCTAGTCCTCACAGCTGAGATTAGCACATCTACTGTCCCCGTTTTACAGAGGACGAAGCCAAGACAGAAAAATTCGGTCCCATATCCAAAGTGATAACAGCTAGGATGTGGCCAAGCACGTGTGATTTGGCTCCTGAGGCCCTATTAGCCACTAACTTGCCAAAGCCTCTTAGCTGTAGTTAGAATACAGTTCTCAGTCCCCATTACGTCATCGTGGAACTTGCATTTTGGTGGGAGAATGGGCAATAAATCTAATAAATGACAGGTAATGCTGGGAGCTAAGGTGGAAAATAAGGCATGGCGAGGGGAGTTAGGGAGTGCGTGTGAAATAGCATGAGGTCAAGGAAGGCCTCTGGGGAGGCCTCTGAGGAGGTGACATTTGATCAGGGACCTGAAGGAGAAGAGGGAGAGCACCTTGCAGGTGACAGAGGAAGCACATTTAAAGGCTTCAAGGCTTGCTGTGTTTGAGGAACAGCAAGGAGGCTGGTACAGCTGCAACCAAGGGAGAAAGAGGGAGAGCAGGAAAGGGCCAGGTTGGAGAAGTAACAGTTACTGCTAAAGCACAAAACTGACCCCATCTGTCCCAGGCACAGGGCTTGCCATGGCTCAGGAGTAGTAAGTGCTTCCTCCTCACAAGAGCCATTCAGCCCCTGCCGCTCTCCAAACTTCATCTCTAGTCAGCTCCTGGCCTCAGATCCTAGAGTCTACCCAGATTTAACCTCTATCTTTTCCCAACAGTTCCCACCCTTGGAATCTTTAAGGTCCTTTATTCAAAAGCCATGGTCAAAGTCTGACCTCTCCTTACCCTTCCCAGTTCAGTGATGGCTCTCCAGCACACCCAAGACAACTGCCAAAGGGTTTCCATCCAGCAGAGAGTTAGACATACATGCTTTCTTGGAGAGGGAGAGACAGAGAGAAAGCATGCTCAAACATGACAGCATGGGAGAGGGGTTGAGAGGGAGAATTCCAAGCAGGCTCCACACCTAGCCTGGAGCCTGATGCGGGGCTCGATCCTTTAACACTGGGATCATGACCTGAGCTGAAATCGAGAGTCAGACGCTCAGCCAACTGAGCCACCCGGGCGCATCCCAGACACACATGCTTTGAAATCAGACCAACCTGGTTTCAAATCGTGACTGTGTTACCACTGTGTGATCTCATGGCCTCAACTTTTCGGAGCCTCAGTTTCCTCACCTGGAGAGTAGGGATTGTAATTGTTCCTCAGATGTACAATTGTGGTGAGAATCCAACACTGCTCTCAAGTGCTCAGCATCGTCTCTGGCTCAGGTAGAAGGAAGCCATTACAATACTGTTATCACAGTATTGTCTCACTGTGTATCAGGCGGTGTCACTGCCTCCTCTCCTCCCCTGATCCCTTCCTCTCCTTCCACTCCAGCCAACATGCCAGGCACACCCTCCACTCAAGGCCTCTGCACATCACCCCCTATCATACCACCTGCAAACCATGGCAGTTTTCCTTCTTCCTTCCCCATCCTTTTTGCCTTTCCTTTTTCATGTCATATTGCATTAGCCACAACCTCCAGTGTAGTCGTGAAAGCGGGCATCCTCGTCCCCAATCTCATAAGGAAAAAATGTTCAGTCTTTCACCATTATGTGCCATAGGTTCCCCTTTATGCGATTGTAAAAAAATACCTTCTGGGGCGCCTGGGTGGTTCAGTCAGTCCGACTCTTGATTTCAGCTCAGGTCATGATTTCACGGTTCGTGAGATCAAGTCCCTCATCAGGCTCTGTGTGGACAGCCAGAGCCTGCTTAATATTCTCTCTGTCCCTCCCCCACTCTCACTCACATGTGCGCGTGTGTGCTCTCTCTCTCTCTGTAAATAAATAAACATTTTTTTTAATTACCTTCTAGGGGCATCTGGGTGGCTCAATCGGTTAAGCACCTGACTTCAGCTCAAGTCACGACCTCATGGTTCGTGAGTTCAAGCCCTGGGTCGGGCTCTGTGCTGACAGCTCAGAGCCTGGAGCCTGCTTCAGATCCTTTGTTTCCCTCTCTTTCTGCCCCTCCCCTGCTCACTCTCTCTCTCTCTCTCAAAACATAAATAAACATGAAAAAAATTAAAAATAAAATAAAATTACTTTCTGTTCCTAGATTGGTAGGGTTTTTTAAAATCATAAATGGGTGTTGAATGTCATCAAACAACTTCTCTGCACCTACTGAGGTTATCTTACATATATTTTGAACATATTAACATGATGAGTTAATTTTTTTTTTCTGTTTTTCTAATATCTGCCCAGTCTTGCATTCCTGTTATTAGCCCAGTTTAATCATGGTGCATCATTTGTTAAGAGCATCTTTTTGCTGGATGTCATTTGCTAATATTTTGCTTAGGATTTCAGCATCTATATTTCTAAGCAAGATTGGCATGGAATTTTCCTTTCTCCTAGTTTCCTTCAGTTTTCTTTTTTTAAATCTTTTTTTTTTGAAAGTTTATTTATTTTGAGAGAGAGACAGAGAGACAGTGCACATGAGTGGAGGGAGAGACAGAGAGAGAGAGAGAGAGAGAGAGAGAGAGAGAGAAATCCCAAGCAGGCCCTGCACCCTAAGTGGGGCTCCATCTGATGAGCCCATGAGATTGTGACCTGAGCCAAAATCGAGAATCAGACACTTAACTGACTGAGCCATCCAGGCGCCCCTTCCTTGAGTTTTGTTGTCAAGATCATGTAAGACTCATGAGATGTCTCAGGGCCTATGCACCTGCTGCTCCCTCTGACTGAAATACTTCTCCACCCCCCCCCACCCCCACCCCCAGTATCTGTATGGTTTGCCTCCTCACGTCTTTCAGATCTCAGCTTAAATGTCACCTTGGTGTGACCTTCCCTGGCCTTCCTATTTAAACTTACAAGCCATCTCCTATCCCTGGCATTCCCAGTCCCCCCTCCCTGCTTTGTCTCCATAGAAATTACCACCTCCCGACACACTGTATGTTTTGCACATTCGGTTCATTTCTGTCTCCATCATCAGAATGTCAGCCCCACCAGGGCAGGGACCTTTTCTGTACTGTGTCCCCAGCGCCAGGCACGGGGGCCAGGTACGCTGAGCTCACTGAGCTGAGCGAGTGATGTCTCCCACCTCCCACTCCCTCCCACGGGAGGCAGGTATGAGCACCTAGTGAACCTGCTGACCAAGATCCTGAACCAGCGGCCGGAGGACCCTTTGTCCATCCTGGAGTCGCTGAACCGCACCACGCAATGGGAGTGGTTCCACCCCAAGGTGGACACCCTGCGGGACGACCCAGAGATGCAGCCCACCTACGAGATGGCGGAAAGACAGAAGGCGCTGTTCCTGCGGAGCGGCGGAGGCGAGGGCCAACAGGAAATGGAAGAGGAGGTGGTGAGAGAGGCTATGGGGAGGGGCGCGTGGCAGGAGGGGCAGTGACCCAGGCTTAGGCACAGCAGGTGCTAAGGTCCGGGGGCGAGGGGATGCACAGTAGGACCGAGAAACCGCAAACAATTTCAGGTCAGTGTGAGAGGTGGGCCACAGGGGGTGGGGGTGGGGGGGCGGGAGGACCAGGTCACAGAGGGCTTTGAATGCCAGACCGAGGAGATTGGGCTTTCTCCTGAGGCCGCTGGAGCACCACGGAAGGGTTTGAAGCAGAGGAAAGGCTAGTGGGCTTTGCTTTTTAGAAGACTGACTCCAGGGGCCCCTGGGTGGCTCAGTCGGTTTAAGCTGCAGACTCTTGATTTCGACTCAGGTCACGATCTCACAGTTGTGAGATCCTGCCCCTCATCAGGCTCTGCGCTGGGTGTGGAGCTTACTTAAAATTCTCTCCCTCAGCTCCTCCCCCACTCGCTCGCTCTCTCCCTCTCTCTCTCTCTCTCTCTCTCTCTCTCTCTCTCAAAAAAAAAAAAAAAAAAAAAAAGCTGACTCCAGCGGCTAAGTGGAGGTGGAGGCTGGTCTCCCTCTTGCCGTCCTTTACTCCTCCCTCCCCCAAATAATTCTGCTTTACAGGCGTTTTCTGTGAAACTCCTTGCCTCCTGGAGTCTCTCAACACTGAAGTGCCCCTTATCCCCAGACTCAGTTCCCCCTTTTGTAAGTCGACCCCTTGCTAAGAGCTCTTCAACTTCTGGCCCAGTAACATTTCACTAGCCTCAGAATATTTAATTCCACAATTCTGTTTCCAGGCTTGGACATCGGCATAAAATTCAGGTGAAGGACTCTTCCACTCGTTCGAGAAACATTTGCTGGGGACTCTATTTATGATGATTCCGACGCCTCCTAGGCCCCCGCTAAGAGCCTTGAGAGCCTTGTCTCGGCTCATCCCCCGAAACAACCCTGCAAAGCAAGCGCTACTTAATTTCTATCTGTAGAGGAAAGACTTCAGCTCGGAGGGCGGGAAACTAGGACGTACCAGAGACAGAACTAGGAAGGCAGGACCGTGACCTCCAAGCCAGTGCTATACAGAACCTTTGCCCCATCTGCGGATGCGATTGCTCTGTGCCCACGTCCATGCTTCTGAGAGTCTGGGATTCTGGCGACGGTGGGGTGGGATGGTGAGAGACCACGGGAGCGACAATCTGACAAAGGAATGAGCCCTTGGGTGAGCAAAGCGCAGGTGGAAATACCAAGCCTCGCGCCAAGTTTTACCTGGGAATATGGTTTTAAATTTCAGATGCAGTTTCTCCTCGGGAGGCCCCACCCACTTGGAAATACACCCTTCCTTTCCACCTCCAGGTCTTACCCACATCTAACGCAAGGCCCCGAAGGCTCCGCCTCCTTAGAAAGCTTGGCTCCTAGAGGCTCCGCCCCCTTGGAGCACCACGGCCGCTTGAGGCTCCGCCCCGTTGAAATGCCAACCCCCGGAGACTCCGCCCCCTGACGGGCTTGTCCCTGAAGGCCCCACCCACTTAGAATTTGGAGCTGGAATTCTTTCTGGGAGGTCCGCAAACTCGTGGCAAAATTGTGGGCGTTTGTGGCCTGTGCATGTTTCTAGGAAGAGACTCAAAGAAATCAGTGATTCATCATTTTTTATATATTTCTCTGACAGGAGGTAGGGCTCTCATTTCCCTTTTTCTATTTCTCCCAAGTCGCTAGCCACGATCCCCAGCAGCCATGGTGGAATAATGCATTCTTTCCCCCCATCCTCTGAAATGCCATCTCTGATTTATTTACGCCTCTATGGACTCGACCTGTTTGTGGATTCTCTATCCTTCTCCTTCGCCCTGTAGATGGCTTTCTGCCCCGGAACTCACTGCGCCTCTGTTTCATAAAGCTCCTGACTACTCTCCAAGTTATAATTTCAGACTAACTTCGGTATTATTGCATCACATTCCAAAAGCTAACACTTTACTTATTTGACAACACAGACCATGTGAGGGCAGGAAACAGACGATGTTGCAGAAGTGGAGACAAGTGGTGTAAACAAGAGAGAAGGTTCTCCCCACACCCAATGGTCAGGTGCAAGCAATCTAGAGAGGGCAGGAGGATGCCCGCTGTACGTTCTCTCCCCCCAGGCACGCGTTACTGGTGATAGCAGAGGACGGGGAGAGAAGCAGAGTCTGACCTGACCTTGGGGGACAGTTTCCCACTCTTGCTGAAATTAACAGTGAGCGGGGTGGAGTGATATCATTTAAACATGGTTGGTGAGGCCGCTCCATTGCCATGTGGATGGAGGGTGGGGATTCCCAGAAAGAGGGTGATGGCCATTGGCTCCACTCATGGCCAGGCACACACTCATCCCTTTTTTTTTTTTTTTTAATTTTTTTTAACGTTTATTTATTTTTGAGACAGAGAGAGACAGAGCATGAACAGGGGAGGGACAGAGAGAGAGGGAGACACAGAATCGGAAGCAGGCTCCAGGCTCTGAGCCATCAGCCCAGAGCCCGACGCGGGGCTCGAACTCATGGACCGCGAGATCGTGACCTGAGCTGAAGTCGGACGCCCAACCGACTGAGCCACCCAGGCGCCCCCATCCCTTTTTTTAAAATAAAAATTTTAAGATGTTTTATTTATTTTTCAGAGAGAGAGAAAGAGAGAGAGAGAGCAGGGGAGGGGCAGAGAGGGAGGGGGGCAGAGGATCCGAAGCAGGCTCTGTGCTGACAGCACAGAGCCTGATCTGGAGCTTGGACTCCCGAATCTGAATCCGAGATCACCGAGCCACGCGGGCACCGCTCTACCCTCCTTCCTTTGTCTTCCTCCCCGTCAGCGAGGTGTCTTGGAATTAAGCTTGACTCCGCTCCCCCTGAGTGGCTGGTGTCACCACCAATCAGGAAAACCAGCTTTTGCATGGCGTTTATGATGGGAAGAAAGCGCCAGAACCACTTTCAAAAGAACGATTCTCCTACTATTGAGCATTAGGGTGTGTTACATCTCGAGCTGAGGTGAAAACAAACAAACAAACAAACAAAACCCCAGCACAACAGTCTCAGTGGCTTAAAACTACACAGTTTATTTCTCGCTCACACAACCTGCCCACCCAGGGTTTCCAGAAGGGTTTTGCTCATCAGCTGCCTGAGAACCGAGGACGATGGAGGCAGTTGCATTGTGCCACAGGCTCCCACAGTTGCAGAGGAGGAAAAAGAGAGGGTAGCAAGCCCCACATTGGTTCTTTCTTACAGCTTCTGCCTGGCTGTGACATGTGTCCCTGTCACTGCTGTCTCAAGCAGTCAGAGCAAGTGACATGGCCCCTCTTAAGTGCAGGGGCATGGAAACGTATCGTTCTCCTTTGGGGAGGGATTTCAAACACTTGTGAATAGTATGCCCATGGCCAGCAAGCATAGGGAGAAAATGCGATAAACTGTTCCTGTTAACACTAGGTAAAGAGAGAGAGAATGGGGGAGGGGCAGAGAGAGAGGGAGACACAGAATCCGAAGCAGGCGCCAGGCTCCGAGCTGTCAGCACAGAGCCTGACGCGGGGCTCGAACCCACAGACTGTGAGATCATGACCTGAGCCGAAGTCAGACGCTCAACCGACTGAGCCACCCAGGCGCCCCCTTATGAAGTATTCTTATGAAGGGTGATGTATCCCTCACCCAGACCCTTCAGAATGTGACCTTATTTGGAAGGAGGGTCATTGCCGATGTAATGAGTTATAATGAGGTCCTTCTGGAATAGGGTGAAGCCCTCGTCCATTATGCCTAGTGTCCTTACAAAAGGTGAAGTTTGGACACAAAGTCTCAGTCATCCAGCATGTGGCTCCCACACTTACCTGTTTCACTTGAAGCCACACGCACAGAGTGGAACCGTATTAGTCTCTTATGGCTGCTGTAACAAACTTAGTGGCTTAAGACCACATAATGTTTTACCTTAGAGCTCTGGAGGTCAGAAGTCCGCTTCGGATTGGGCTTCACCAGGCTGAGGTCAAGGTTGGCAGGGTTGCCCTACTGATGGAGACTCTTGAAGAGAAACCATTTCCTAGCCTTTTCCAGCTTCCAGAAGCAGCACACATTCCTTCCTCCTGGGCCCTCCTCCGGAACCTTCCAGTCTCTGACTCTGATTTCTGCTTTCATCACATCTTCTCTGACCCTCCTGCCTTCCCCACTTTCACTTAGCAAGACCCTTGTGTTGACTTGGGGCCCACCCGGACCATCCAGGATGATCTCCCTGTCTCAGGATCCTTAATTTAATCACACCTGTAAGTCACTTTTGCCGTGTCAGATAGTCACAGGCCCAGGAATCGGGACATGGACATCTTTTGGGGGGATCGTTACTCTACCTTCTATACCTCCTCTCTCTCCCTTCTGCTTTCAAATTCTGGCAAGAGAGCATGTGGTCTCCCCGATTTGGGCAATGTGTTTCCCTGGGCCAGTCATGTTGGCCAAGGGTGGGTCATGCCAATCTCCTGAGGAAGGACCTCATGTGTTTTGGTCTCTGCTATATCTCAATGCCTGCCTAGCCTGGGACTGGCACCCACTGGGTCTCTAATAAAGATTTCTGGACTGACTGAAACGTATCGGGGTCAGCCTGTGGCCATGTGGCTATGGGAGTGGCTGCCTCGGACCAAACCTCACTGTATTCTAGCCTCAGCCCTCAATTTGCTTGTTCTCACTCCCTTTCTGCCCCCGCTTCCCCATCTCTCTGCCTCTCCCCCTCTGTCTCCCTGAACCAGGTAGATGGTGAAGGAGGAGGGGGTGGGGGCAACAGTCATCACCACCATCCTCCAGCATCACTGATTCCTGGGCTCAAGGCCTGCATCTTCCCTTAATTTGTTATATGATTTGGGGTATCTGTTAGGGGTGCATTTGGCTGCAAGTAACGGAAAACATGACTAAAAGTGGCCTCTTTGCCCCATACAACAAGAAGGGAGGTAAGGTGGCTCAGTGATGCCACCAGGGACCCGGCAGTTTCCACCTTTCAAGTCTACCATCATTAGGCTATGGGTACACACCATCCCATGCATTGCCTCATGGTCCCAAAATAGGTGCTGTGCCTCCAGATCTCACATCCCATTGCAAGCAGAAAGAAGGGGGAAGGATGAAGGAGCAAAGGATTTTCTCCTGGTGATTTTCCTTTTTCTTTCTTTCTCCCCCCACCCCCCCCCCCCTTTTCTCTTCCTTAAGGGACCTCCTCCCCAAGGACTTGCCCCTACATCCCACTGGCCTGCAGCGGTCGCATGAGCAGCTGGGTTACAGAGCAGTTTAGCTCTCCGGATTTCACAAGTCAGGCTAGGGAGCAGGGCTTCAGCCTTCTTTCCTCTGCCCTCCACCCGCCCCTCTGCAGGCTGAGACGGCGGTGCCCAACGTCATGGAGACGGCCTTCTACTTGGAACAGGCTGGCGTGGGCCTGAGCTCGGACGAGAGTTTCCGCATCTTCATGGCCCTGAAGCAGCTGGTGGAGCAGCAGCCCATCCAGACCTGCCGCTTCTGGGGCAAGATCCTGGGGCTCCGCCGCAGCTACCTGGTGGCCGAGGTGTCCTTCCGGGAGGGCGAGGAGGAGGGCGAGGAGGAGGAGGAGGCGGAGGAGATGATGGAGGGCGGCGAGGGCATGGACGCGCCCGACGAGGAGGAGGGCGAGGAGGACGAGGAGAAGGACACGGACGTTACCCCCAAGCCCATGTGGAAGCCACCGCCCGTCATCCCCAGGGAGGAGAGCCGCTCGGGCACCAACAAGTACCTGTATTTCGTGTGCAACGAGCCGGGCCGGCCGTGGACGCGGCTGCCGCACGTCACGCCCGTGCAGATCGTGCAGGCCCGCAAGATCAAGAAATTCTTCACCGGCTTCCTGGACGCGCCAGTCGTCAGCTACCCGCCCTTCCCGGGCAACGAGGCCAACTACCTGCGGGCCCAGATCGCCCGCATCTCGGCCGCCACGCACATCAGCCCGCTCGGCTTCTACCAGTTTGGGGAGGAGGAGGGCGATGAAGAGGAGGAGGGCGGCGCGGGGCGCGACTCCTACGAGGAGAACCCCGACTTTGAGGGCGTCCCGGTGCTCGAGCTGGTGGACTCCATGGCCAACTGGGTGCATCACGCACAGCACATCCTGCCGCAGGTGAGGACAGGGGACTCACCGGGGTGGGGGGGGGGCGGGGAGGGGGAGCTCCAGGCAATGGTCTCAAGCTCTGGCTCTCTGCCGGACGTGCTGCATAATATTCACTCATCCGTTGGTTCGTTCACGCGGCAGATATGGGTTGACGATGCCCTGTAAGACACTGTTGGGGCCGGATGCATCCTGGAGTTCCGAGCTTTTCAGATTTCAGAAAGGTGACGGGGCACCAGAATATTACGCAACAGCTCAGCTCAAGGAGGGGCTGGGGCACCAGCCGGCGCTCAAAAAGATTTCATTCTTTCTTTTTTCTTTTTTTAACGTTTATTTATTTTTGAGAGAGAGACAGAGCACGAGCAGGGGAAGGGCAGAGAGAGAGGGAGACACAGAATCCGAAGCAGGCTCCGGGCTCCGAGCCGTCAGCACAGAGCCCGACGCGGGGCTCGAACTCACCGACCTCGAGATCGTGACCCGAGCCGAGGTCGGATGCTCAACCGACTGAGCCCCCCCGGGGCGCCCCAAGCCCTGCCTTTTTTGACCGCCTGATGTGTTGAACTCTATATTCGTGCACTCACTGGTTCAAGGAAGCCCCTGCTGTGTGCTAGGAGCTTTTATTCATTCAGTCCACAAACTTGTATTGACTCTGCCACGCCTTCTTGAATCCAAACAACTTCTTTTGGGAGTGTGGCACGACTACCATCCCCGCTGCCTCGCTGAGGCAGCTGAAGTCTGCTCTGTGCTGTGCATTTAGGTGCGTTCACTTAACAAACACATATCAGCTCTTCAGGGCCTCGTGTAGCCAGTCAGCAATCCAACGAGAGAACCCCTATGCTACCCCCATTTCACCGATGAGCAGAAGATCATATGGGAGGCTGAATATCAGCTCCCCGGGGCAGACATTGAGGGCGGGGGGCGGGGGGGGTCTCTCCTCTCAAGGATGTTTCCCCAGCACCTATCTGTATGTAGTAGGTGCTCATTAAATATCTGACAAATGAATGAATGAATGCCCAGACGGGGAGCCACACAGCCAGCAGGTGGCAGGAGTCTCCATCTCACCACTATAGCTCTCTCTCCCCCCACCCGTGTGACTAGCCCTGCCCCCCCTGCCCATACTTGGGTCCCTGAGGACAGGGCCAGGCCCCGGTGTGCTTCCTGGCCCCTCACCACCTCCCAGGGTGCAGGCGGGTTGCTGTCCCCCCCGGGAGATGTGGCCTGACCTCCCCCCGCCCGACCTCCAGGGCCGCTGCACTTGGGTGAACCCTTTGCAGAAGATTGAGGAGGAAGAAGAGTTAGGGGAGGAGGAAGAGAAGGCAGACGAGGGGATGGAAGGCGTGGAGCAGGAGGTCGGGCCCCCGCTGCTGACGCCGCTCTCCGAAGACGCAGGTAACAGTCCTCTTGGCCTCACGCACGCCAGCCCACCGGCCCAGGTGGGGACTGGGGAGAAAGCAGGGGTTGGGGGGGCATCTCTCTCAGCCTCAGTTGCTCCCTCATCTATAACACGGGCCTGGTGATCGTGCCTCCCTCCTGGGGTTGCAGGAACACGTCCATCTTGTGAGCTGTGTCTGGCATACGGCAGTGGCCTGGGTGGTGGGATATGATCTTTCCAGTCCCGTGTGGGTTTGGGGCGAGAGACAGAGAGAATTTGACAGGCCTTCCCCAAGAAGGCAGGACCCGAGCTGGCATTTGGAAGACTGGATGGGGATTTCCCGAGGTCAGGGTCTCAGGCACCCGGAGGAAGGAGGAAAGAGAGGCCGAGAGCCGGTGAATGGGCAGAGCCAGAATTTGAACCCGGATTTCCGGGACCACAGGGCCTGTGCCGTGCCCTCTGACCCTGGTCCAAAGCCATGGCTGACCTGGAAGGGCGATCATCGAGCACGGCAGTGCCTGCAAGGGAGGTGAGATAAGTATACCCACTTCTTGGATGCGGTCACTGAGGCTCAGACTGGCAAGGTGGCTTCCTGGGGCCACACGGTCAGAAAGTGATCTGGAGCCAGCCACACTCCCTTCACGCCCCTCCCTGTCTTCCTTCTTTGCGCCCTCCCCTCTTTCTCAGTCTCCCCTCCAGGGGCCTGCGCAGGGCTGTGGGGAGCTCTGACCTCCCCTGGTGCTCTCCACTCCCCTGCAGAAATCATGCACATGTCACCGTGGACCACCCGCCTGTCCTGCAGCCTTTGCCCACAGTACTCCGTGGCTGTCGTGCGCTCCAATCTTTGGCCAGGGGCCTATGCCTACGCCAGTGGCAAGTAGGTCTTCTCCTAGTCCCTTCCAGAAAAGGAAGCCCCTATAACCTCTTCCGAGCCAGGCTGAGGGTGGACGGGGGCAGAGAGTGGAAGGAACCCCTTTCAAGAAGCCCCCTGGGCTGACCCCCTCACTCAGCTCCAGGACTTCCAACCAGGACTAAAATGAGAAATCCCGGACAAAAAGTGAGAGCCCCTCAGATAAGAGAACGGAGGATCAGAGAGGGTAAGGAACTGACCCAGGGTCACACAGCGTATGCGGGATTCAAACCTGGATCTCTGGCCTCCCGGCCCAGGCTTCTCAGCTCTATGAGTCACAGAGCCAGACAGGACTCAGGAGTCCACTTTGATGTGGCCCTGCCAGGGGCACCGTCTTCTTTCTGGGGGACCTAACTCCTTCCCTGGGCCCCCTGGCAGTTCTTCCAATTTGAAGGGTCTTGGGTCCATGGGGCAGAAGTCTTCCCTGCCAGGATCCCCCACAAGTTGCTCCCCCAAGATTTGTCACTGCTGCATATTCCCACCCACGCACACTCACTGAGACACTCACCACACACTCGCCGGGCACCGAGAGGCCCTCAGTCTCTCCCACTGGGCGCGACGGAGCCTTTCTGCTTTGCCGCTTAGGGAGCGCCCTCGGCAGCCCCGTGCTGGGCGCACTTACCAACTCCGTCCACCAGATGGCAGGATAAGTTTTCCTAGATTTTTCCCTTTCCAGCTCAGTGCCCAAGGTGCACTGTTCCATCCTATGATGAGATTTCGTGTAATCCGGCTGCTTTCACCACATTCTTGGCGATTTTTTCCCCTCTAGAAACAGGGAAGAGTCTCCTTGGCTTGCTTTCACCAGCCCCTTCTTCTGGCCGCACCCTAATTTGCCAGCAGCTTTCTTTTCTTTTTAAAGATTTTATTTATTTTTTTTAAGTTAATTTATTTATCTTGAGAGAGACAGAGACAGCATGAGTCAGGGAAGGGCAGAGAGAGAGAGAGAGAGAGAGAGAGAGAGAGAGAGAGAGAATCTCAAGCAAGCTCTGCACTGCCAGCACAGAGCCCCATGCAGGCGTGGAACCCATGAACCCCAAAATCATGACCGGAGCCGAAACCAAGAGTCAGATACTTAACTCACTGAGCCGCCAGGCTCCCCTTAAAGATTTTATTTTTAAGTAATCTCAACCCCCCAACACAGGGGTCAAACGCACAACCCCGAGATCAAGAGTCACACGCTCCACTGAGTGAGCCAGGCAGGCGCCCTGCCAACATCTTTCTCAAAGCAAAAGATAGATCCAAATTGGGAACTCAACTCACCCATCCATCCACCACTCGATCATGCATCCCTCCCACCATCCATTTGTTTTTTCTTTATAAAACCCTCTCGGGTGTCACTGTTGGCCAGATGTATGCTAGGTCCCAGGCCCTTTATTGAAAAGGCGATACGGATCCTGCCTCTGAGGGCAGGCAGAGGAAGCATGGAAATTAACAGTATAGCGCCCCTCCCCCCCCCCCCCCCCCCCCCCAGCCAAATAAATACCCTGTTACAAACTAAGTACCACTAGGGACAGTGCGGGGACCAATTACAGCTCATACCGGTCATCTTAAGGGGATCAAAGTGGGATTCCTGGGAAGAGCAACCTTGAGGTGAAATCTCTGGGGAAAGAGAGAAGTAAGGGGGGGGGGGGGGCGGGGGGGAAGCAGGTAGACCAGAGCTTCCCAGACTGTGAGTGTACCAGACCCCAGGGATCTGATTCAAGTGAAGGTTCTGGTGACACAGGAGTGGGGTTGGGGCCTGAAGCTCTATCTTTTTATTTTTTTTTAATGTTTCTATTTATTTTCGAGACAGAGCGAGCATGAGCAGGGGAGGGGCAGAAAGAGGGGAAGACACAGAATCCAAAGCAGGCTCCAGGCTCTGAGCTGTCAGCACAGAGCCCGACATGGGGCTCGAACTCACGGAGTGTGAGATCATGACCTGACCTGAGCTGAAGTCAGACGCTTAACCAACTGAGCCACCCAAGCGCCCCTCTGCTCAGGCGCCCCTCTGAAGGTCTGTCTTTCTAGGAAGCTCAACCTCCCTGGTGAGGCTTCCAAGGAAGCAGTGTTTTCGAAGGTTCTAGGAAGACCTGGAGGAAAGCAAAGGTCTCAAGAACAGCAAGGCTGTGAAAATAAGGGCGAAGCCAAACAGCCTGCGGGGCAAATTCTCCATCCCTCTCTCTCCCCCCGCCCACCCCCCTGCCCCTCACTGCCTCTCTCCCTATCTCCCAGTCCCCTCCTTTTCCTCCCATTTCCTCCTCTAGTTAAAATTCTGGGAACAGGTGGGCTGGCAGGCTTGGCCCCAACCCCTTCTGTTCTTGTTTATTATCAGTCTCCTCCTTCTAGAATGCAGGCACCACCGCAGGGATTTTTGTCTAATGTGTTCACTGCTGGGTCCCCACACCTAGACCAGCACTGTCCAACGTACATAAAATACAGGCCACCTGCATTACTCTACATTTTCTAGAGGAGCGCCCAGGTGGCTCAGCCGGTTAAGCGTCTGACTCTTGATCTCAGCTCAGGTCTTGATCTCAGGGTCATGAGTTCAAGCTCCACGTTGGGCTCCGTGCTGGATGTGCGGCCTACTTAAAATAAATAAGTAAGCGGGGCGCCTGGGTGGCACAGTCGGTTAAGCGTCCGACTTCAGCCAGGTCACGATCTCGCGGTCCGTGAGTTCGAGCCCCGCGTCAGGCTCTGGGCTGATGGCTCGGAGCCTGGAGCCTGTTTCCGATTCTGTGTCTCCCTCTCTCTCTGCCCCTCCCCCGTTCATGCTCTGTCTCTCTCTGTCCCAAAAATAAATAAAAAACGTTGAAAAAAAATTTTTTTTTAAATAAAAAAATAAAAATAAATAAGTAAGCAAATAAATAAATAAATAAAATGTCCTAGAACTAGCCATGTTCAAGAGTAAAAACAGGCAAGGTTCCTTTTAATAGTTTACTTTACCCTATTATATTTTAAATGTTGTCATCGCTATGTGAAATCGGTAATGTAAAACTTAACGAGCTATTTTACATTCTTTTTTTAAACTTTTCATACTCTGTCTTCAGAATCTGGTGTGAAGTTCACACTTACAGCACATTCCATCTGGATGCTACGTTCTCATCAAAAGTACTTGACCTTGGATTCAGATTTCACCACATTTACAGCTGAGAAAATAGATTCATGGACCCAAGTTGCCCCAGGCACACTTCGACATTCTCCCGCTATCCAATAACAGAACTGAATATCGGTTTTATTGTTTACATCTGAATTCATTAAAATGAAGTAAAATCCACCCAGACGACAGCAGAACACACATTCTTTTCTTTTCTTTTTTAGCATTTATTTATTTTTGAGACACAGAGCACGAGTGGGGGAGGGGCAGGGGGAGAAGGAGACACAGAATCCGAAGCAGGCTCCAGGCTCTGAGCTGTCGGCACCCTGACAGGCTCGAACTCATGAACCATGAGGTCATGACCTGAGCCTGTCGGACACTTAAACGACTGATCCACCCAGGTGCCCCAGAACACACATTCTTTTCAAGTGCCCATGGAACTGTCTCTAGGATTAGACCATACGCTAGGCCAGGAAACAAGTGTCGATAAATTTAACCGGATTGATTATACAAAATAGGTTCTCTGGCCACACTGGAGCGAAATTAGAAATCAATAGCAAAGGAATTTGGGGGACTTTCGCGGATATGTAGAAATTAAGCAACACACCCCCTAAGTGACCAGGGGGCCGAAGGAGAAAGCACGGGTGAACTTAGAATATCAAATACAATTAGAAACTCAGGCTTTTGGGGCGCCTGGGTGGCTCAGTCGGTTAAGCATCCAACTGCGGCTCAGGTCATGATCTCGCAATTCACAAGTTCGAGCCCCGAGGCGGGCTCTGTGCTGACAGCTCAGAGCCTGGAGCCTGCTTCGGATCCTCCGCCCCCCTCCCTCTCTGCTCCTCCCCGGCTCGCTCTCTCTCTCTCGAAAATAAATAAAACACTAAAAAAAAAAAAAAAAAAAAAAAGGAAAGAAACTCAGGTTTTTGGTCCCACCAGCCACGTTTCAAGTGCTCAGCAGTGACATGCATTGTTGCAGGGTACAGCTCTAGACAGCCCGGCACTTAGGAGACAGATGCTCAGTAAACACTCAAGAGCACGTGAACGGAGAGACCTGGTAGGCACAGCACATTCCACCCCACCACCCACACCTGTGCAGCCAGGCCAAGCCCTCGCGGGGTCCCACCTTCAGTGGAAGTCCAGGCTGGGGCCTTGGAGGGAGGATCTCTCAATATCTCCCTGCCTTTCCAGGAAGTTTGAGAACATCTACATTGGCTGGGGCCACAAGTACAGTCCCGAGAACTTCAACCCACCCCTGCCAGCCCCCGTTCAGCAGGAGTACCCCAACAGCCCCGAGATCTTGGAGATGAGTGACCCCACGGTGGAGGAAGAACAGGCCCTCAAGGCAGCCCAGGAGCAGACCCTGGCGGCCGCGGAGGAAGAGGAAGAAGATGAGGAGGAAGACGAGGAGGAGGATCTGGATGACTGAAGGGGGCCCCCCCAAGCCCCTTCCGCAAGCAGGTAGATAGTAGGTTTTCCCTTATACATAGTTAGTGATGGGGTGTTGTTTTTTCCCCCCACTGTCGGTTTGCTTTCTGCCCCTGGAGGGCAGGAGTAGAAGAGGGAGGTAGCTGCTCTAAAATAAAATTTCCCCATGGCACTATGGCCTAGTTTCTCACTTGTGTGTTGCATTTTCTCACTGCAGTTGTTGACATGGCCCCCAAGTCAGGGCTGTTGAGCTCTGCTGGGAACAGACATTGCTGCATAGGCCCTCCCATCTGTTTCATTCATTCATCTGGCCACCAAACAACTATTTTTTTCGATGTTTCATTATTTATGTTGAGAGAGGGGGAAGGGCAGAGAGAGAGAAGCCCAAGCAGGCTCCACGATGTCAGCGCAGAGCCCAACGCAGGGCATGAACTCACGAACCGTGAGATCATGACCTGAGCCAAAATCAAGAGTCAGATGCTTAACTGACTGAGCCATCCAGGCGCCCCCAAACAACTATTGAAGTGCCTTCTGTCAGCCCAGCCCTCCAGTTCTGCTTTCCCGGGGGCTCACTCTCTACAGGAGAGGCAGTCACATCTCTCAGCGGTGACAACCTGGATGGGGGAGCCCAGAGAACTGACCGAGCTCCTCAGCTGGCTCTCAAAGGGTCAAGAACAGAGTGGGGAAGAGCGTTCCAAGCAGAGGGAACAACATGTGCAAAGACCAAGGGCAAGAGAGAGTTCTATGTTGAGGTAGTTTCCCGAATCTCCATGTTTGGGACACGGGGTGAGGAGTTAGTTGTAAGAGATGAGGTTGGAAAGAGAGGTTGGCAGGAGCAGATCACTCAGGGCTTTATTTTGCCCCAAGAACACTAGGGAGCCACAGGTGGTCTTGGGGCAAGGGACGGCCCCAGTCATACTCATGTTTAGAAAGACCTCTCTAGGGGCGCCTGGGTGGCGCAGTCGGTTAAGCGTCCGACTTCAGCCAGGTCACGATCTCGCGGTCCGTGAGTTCGAGCCCCGCGTCAGGCTCTGGGCTGATGGCTCGGAGCCTGGAGCCTGTTTCCGATTCTGTGTCTCCCTCTCTCTCTGCCCCTCCCCCGTTCATGCTCTGTCTCTCTCTGTCCCAAAAAAAAAAAAAAAAAAAAAAAAAAACGTTGAAAAAAAAATAAAAAATAAAAAAGAAAGACCTCTCTAGATGCCAAGTGGAGTGTTGGGATGGGAGTCTGGGAGAGCAGAGACCAGGCTGCTGGGAGGGCAGGACTGGAGTGGAGGGCTTTGGACCAGGGCGATGCAGAGAAAGGGACTAGAAAAGAGGAATTCAGGTAACAGAATGCAAAAGACTTGGGGGCTAGAAGCAGGGGGTGAAGGAAGATGATACAGATCTAGGGAGACACTGAGGTCTGCAGACTGGGTGAGTGGGGGATGGCAGTGTGAACTCTAAGTTGGGGACACAGGAGAGGAGCAGGATTTGGAGGAAGATTTCAATTTCATTGTAGGTCTTGCTGAGTGTGAGATGCCTCTGGGACATTTTGATGAGAAATCTGAGAGACCACTGAGAATGGGTCTAGGAAGATCTGTGATGGGGTCAGGGTGGCTTCAGCAGAAGTGAAGGGCACTGGCAATCAGTGGGGCGTCATGGATTACTAGTGGGTCATCGGGACACTGCGGGCATTGCGGGGATCGATGCAATTTTGGCATCAGAAGAGGGTGTTGGAGAACCAAGTGAGATTGTTAAAGATAGTGAAGTCATGGAGACATATATCGGAGGTTGGAGGGAAATGTGGAAATGTTTGGGGTTAACGTTACTCAGTAGTGGGTGGGTGTAGCCCTAGGAGTTTTATGGAGACACTGGAGATCAGCAGGATTTGGGACATCATCCAGGGTGGGGTGGAATGACTGGAGATGCTGTCGTCAGTCAGGCATTTTAAGATGTCAGTGGGAAACACTGGAGATCAGAAAGGTGTATGTTGCGAGTCTAAGAAGGCACTAGAACCACCTGGGGTCGTCTGTGAAGCGATGGGAAGGCCAGTTATGAAGGAGGCCTCCTCTTGAGGGTCCCTCCGTTGCTAGGCAAACGGTTCCCTGGGCGCCGTTGCTAGGGATTTGAGCTTTTCCACGACCCCGCCCATCTCCCGCTGGGCCCCGCCCCGCAGCCAACCACAAGTCGGCCGCTGGCACAAAGGCCACGCCCCATCTTGCGCCCCGCCCCCAGTCCCTGAACCGTTACCGGAGCGACGGGCCGAGCTCATCCCGCCTCCCGATCCTGTTGCCAATCGAAGAGGCGTCGCCCGGGTGACCACCCCACCCCTTCCGGCGCGAGCCCGCGGCTTCCGGCAGGGGCCCGGCGGCGGGCGGCGGTCCGGCAGCGGCGGGGCCCGGGCGGGAGGGGGGCGCCCAAGATGGCGGCGGGCGGCGCGGAGGGCGGCTCGGGCCCCGGCGCCGCCATGGGGGACTGCGCGGAAATCAAGTCGCAGTTCCGCACCCGCGAGGGCTTCTACAAGCTGCTCCCCGGCGATGGCGCCGCTCGCAGGTCGGGTCCGGCTTCCGCCCAGACCCCGGCGCCGCCCCAGCCGCCGCAGCCCCCGCCCGGCCCTGCCTCCTCCTCCGGCCCCGGCGCCGCGGGCTCCGCGCCGTCCCCGCCGCCCGCAGGCCCGGGGCCAGGGCCCGCGCTGCCCGCCGTGCGCCTCAGCCTCGTGCGCCTCGGGGAGCCCGACGGCGCCGGGGCCGGGGAACCGCCCGCCACGCCCGCGGGGCTGGGTGCCGGAGGAGACCGCGTCTGCTTCAACTTGGGCCGCGAGCTGTATTTCTACCCCGGCTGCTGCCGCCGCGGGAGCCAACGGGTGAGCGGCCTGCATCGTGGTGGCCTCGGTGCTGGCAGAGAGGATAGGGCCCCCCGAGGTGATCCCGAAGTGATGGGAGGGTCTCTGATTGATGTGCGGTTTGGCAATGGCATCCTAGATGTGACGGATGTCCTAGGATGCAGAGGTGCCTGGAGGTTATGCAGAATTCTAAAAGGTGGTGGCCTCTTAGCCCTTTAGCACCCTCCGAGGTGCTGGCCATCCTAGAGGTGATGGAGAATCGTGAGGTCATGTGGGATCTCCGAGTTATGCGTGGGGGGCTTCTGTACTGGTATTTTGGAGAGATTCCCAGATGGCATGGGACCCTGTGTGGTTCTGGGTGGTAGCGATCTGCAGGTGATAGGGATTCCTGAGGTGATGCAGGCTGGAAGGTGATGGAGAACCCAGGGGTATTGCAAGTCTGCAGGTATTGCGGGGGGTGGGGGGTGGGGGGGAGTCTTGAAACTTTGGGAGCCCAGAGGTGAGGATGATTGTGGACCTGATGGGGCTCTGAGAGGTCATAGGGATCCTGCAGGTGAATGGGATCTTAGGGAACGCAGGTTCTGGAGACACAGGGTCCTGGAGGGAGTGAGAATCTCTGAACTGATGGAGAGCTGGGGGTGATGAGAGCCCAAGGGGACATCCTCAGGTGTGATGGTGGTCTCTAGAGAGATGTAGGTCCCAGAGGGGGATGAGGCCCGTGGAGGTTATGGTGGTCCCCAGACGTGATGGAGATCCTGGGAGCCCAGAGGTGATGAAGGACCAAAAATGTGGGGGACCATGAGATTTAATGCGTCTGTGAACTGTGATGGAGATCCCGAGATTTAGGGACTCCAAAGGAAACAGAATCCTGGGATGTTGGGCATTAGAGTCCTGGGGATGTGGGCGGCCCTGAGTTTGGGGAAGCTTGGATATTGAGGTGCTAAGATCAGGGGAGTTGCTGAGGCCGTGGGGCAGGACTGGAAAGGAATGGGACTGTGGGGGTCTGCAAGCTTTGATACTACGGGCAAGGGTGTCCCCTAAAGTTAGGGGGTCCAACTTTGGGGGTAAGCACCGTGGTCTCATGTGGGGTAGAGGGGGGGGAACCTTCCTGTCTGTGTTTTTCCTTTACTGGGTCTGTGATTTGGGTCCCCCTTCCTGTCTGTGGTTGCCCACTCACCCATCCACCTACCCACTTCCCTCAGGGATTTAACCCTGCTTCCTCTTAGTGGTTTCCCCCGACCTCAACACCCTCTTCCTTCCTCAGTAGTAGAAGCTATTAACTGCTTTTCTCCCGCTGCTCAAGTCCATTGATCTCAACAAGCCAATTGACAAGCGGATCTATAAGGGCACCCAGCCCACCTGCCATGACTTCAACCAGTTCACTGCTGCCACAGAGACCATCTCCCTGCTGGTGGGGTTCTCAGCCGGCCAGGTGCAGTACCTTGATCTCATCAAGAAGGACACCAGCAAGCTATTCAATGAAGAGGTGATTATGGGCCCCCGGGGCCTAGAGCGGCTCCCCCCCTTCCCATTCACCCACCCGTACACTGTGGCCACGAGACTGCAGCTGCCTGGGAGCCGTGTAGACCTGGTGGGGTGGGGGGGGGGGTGCGGTGCAGGATATGGGAGAGAGAGGGGATGGGCTGACGGATGTGTGGGCCGAGGTAACAGCTAGCGTGATAAGGACCAATAATGACAGCTGCGCCTGCTGTGCCCAAGTCCTGTGCTGCTGGGTTAGGGCTCGTGGTGCCCGTGTTGTGGAGAAGACAGCTGAGCCTAGTCACCTGTTGGGACTCGTTTGACATCAGAATTTGGTCTCTAAATTCAGGTCCTTGCCGCACCGTTTCCTCACTGTGTGGTTTCGGGAAGGTGACACCCCCCCCCCCCACTGAGCCTCAGTTTTACTCCTCTGCAAAATGGGATTCTCATCCCTACCTCACAGGACTGTCGTTACAAAATCATATGTGGGGATTGCCCAGTCCTGGCTGGATTCGGCACAAGAGGGCATGCCGATGAACGACCTCATCCGTGGGCAGGGGCCGCTCTTGTCCTCTTTTTTTTTTTTTTTAATGTTTGTTTATTTTTGAGACAGTGCAGGCAGGGGAGGGGCAGAACGATAGGGAGAGAGAGGATCCAAAGCAGGCTCTGCGCCGACAGCAGCGAGTCCGATGTGGGGCTCGAACGCATGAACCGCCCGAGATTGTGACCTGAGCCAAAGTCAGACGCTTAACGGACTGAGCCACCCAGGCGCCCCATCCTCTGTCTTTTTCTCTCTGTTCAGAGGAGGTGTTCCAAGTACACAGAGTGCCTGAATGGCAGAAGGGAGCGGAACGGTGAATGGATTAAAAACGCACTAGCTCGTCCATTCACAAAATAGGAGAGGCCTCCTTGCAGGGGGCAGGGGGAGGGGACATTGAAATAAAGACCTGAAGGAGGCCAGAAAGTTATCAGGGGAAGTGTGGGAGGAGGACAGCAGAAAGGCTGAGTGGTCAGAGCAGTTCTTGAGGGGTGGGTGGTGGATGGGTTCTGAGAAAGACCTGAGGGACCAGCCCGTGTAGGGTCTGGAGGGCCATGGAAAAGAGAAGAGTTCGGCTCTTAGAGCCTTTCTTGACTAGGGTTCATCTCAGCCGTAGAACAAAGAAGTGATTTGATGATTTCCGAATCTTTCCCAACAACGAGGAGCCACCTCGCTGCCTGGGGAGGAAGTTACTTCGTTGTGTACTGCGGGTGCCCAGGGCTTCGTTCTCTCTGGAACCCTGCTTGAGAAAGGCTGCCGTGGTGTTTGGGGCTGGATGGTGCCTGGTGCTGACTTCCATTTTAACAGCCTCTGTCTGGCAACCGAGCGACAGTGGCAGCCTGGGTGGCCAGTTAGGCCAGCGCAGGGTTGATGGCGACTGGGACCTGCGTGGTTGGAGTGGGGGGGGGGGGGGCGAGAAGAGGGCAGGTCCGGGGTGTTCTGGAAGGACTGGATGTGGGCTGGGAGGCGGACGGGAGCAGAGGCGCGTGTGCGGCTGGCGGGCTGGTGCTGCCCCTCGCGTGTCTAGGAGATGTTGTGTGCACAGCGCTGTGCTCTGGGGCTAGGCCAGCGAACCACACAGGTCGAGAGCCCTTCTTTGGGGGCTGATGTTCTGTGAGTCGATCTCTTGCCTTAAGCCTGACGTGGTGAAGACCGTGGAGAGGGTTAGACAGAGGAGGATAGTTCTCTGAAAGGCAGGACCGTCCCCCTTGCAGAAGAGGGGGCATCGTGGCTCCGTGGAGCTCCCCGTGGCTGCCTCACAGGCCACCCTTCTTCCCCTGCGTTCCCGTGGCCTGGCGTCCATCCCTTACCCTCGGTGTGGGAGGCCCCGTCCGAGAAGGTCTGGGCCACGTCCGAGGGCCTTTTAGGGGGAACCACGTTGGGGAGGAGGTCTCCCGGGAACCGGGAGCGGATTACCTTCTCCCAACCCCCACGGTTTCTCCCTGGCAGCGGCTGATCGACAAGACCAAGGTGACCTATCTGAAGTGGCTGCCCGAATCAGAGAGCCTGTTCCTGGCCTCACACGCCAGTGGCCACCTGTACCTGTACAACGTCAGCCACCCTTGCGCCTCGGCCCCGCCGCAGTACAGCCTGCTGAAGCAGGGCGAGGGCTTCGCCGTCTATGCCGCCAAGAGCAAGGCACCCCGCAACCCGCTGGCCAAGTGGGCGGTGGGCGAGGGCCCCCTCAACGAGTTCGCCTTCTCGCCGGATGGCCGGCACCTGGCCTGCGTCAGCCAGGACGGCTGCCTGCGCGTCTTCCACTTCGACTCCATGCTCCTGCGGGGGCTCATGAAGAGCTACTTTGGGGGCCTGCTCTGCGTGTGCTGGAGCCCGGATGGGCGCTACGTCGTGACGGGTGGTGAAGACGACCTGGTCACCGTGTGGTCCTTCACCGAGGGCCGTGTGGTGGCCCGGGGCCACGGCCACAAGTCCTGGGTCAATGCTGTGGCCTTTGACCCCTACACCACGAGGGCCGAGGAGGCAGCCGCGGCCGGCGGCGGCGACGGGGAGCGGAGCGGCGAGGAGGAGGAGGAGGAGCCTGAGGCGGGGGGCCCGGGCTCGGGCGGGGGAGCCCCCCTCTCCCCGCTGCCCAAAGCCGGCCCCATCACCTACCGCTTCGGCTCGGCCGGCCAGGACACGCAGTTCTGCCTGTGGGACCTCACCGAAGACGTGCTTTACCCCCACCCGCCCCTGGCTCGCACCCGCACCCTCCCCGGCACGCCCGGCGCCACGCCGCCCGCCGCCGGCAGCTCTCGGGGCGCCGAGCCAGGCCCCGGCCCCCTGCCTCGCTCGCTGTCCCGCTCCAACAGCCTTCCGCACCCGGCGGGCAGCGGCAAGGCAGGCGGCCCCGGCGCGACCGCCGAGCCGGGCACGCCATTCAGCATCGGCCGCTTTGCCACGCTCACGCTGCAGGAGCGGAGGGACCGGGGGTCAGAGAAAGAGCACAAGCGCTACCACAGCCTGGGCAACATCAGCCGGGGCGGCGGCGGGGGCGGCGGTGGCGGCGGTGGCGGCGGGGACAAGCCCAGCGGCCCGGCCCCGCGCAGCCGGCTGGACCCGGCCAAGGTGCTGGGCACGGCGCTGTGCCCACGCATCCACGAGGTGCCGCTGCTCGAGCCCCTGGTGTGCAAGAAGATCGCCCAGGAGCGGCTCACGGTCCTCCTCTTCCTGGAGGACTGCATCATCACCGCCTGCCAGGAGGGCCTCATCTGTACCTGGGCCCGGCCGGGCAAGGCGGTGAGTCGCCCCACGCCAGCCTCCCCAGGGCCCAGGAAGAGGCGGGCATCGGCGGAGGGGTTGGCCACCGCCACAGCCTTTAGCCCTGTGGGATGAGGGGGAGCCAGGGAGCTCTTAGTGTCCCAGAGTGAGACCCCTCAGGTCCCAGGGTGCCGGGCTTCTAGAACTCTCAGTGACGACCGAGAGAGGGTTGGGGATAAGAGACAGCTGGGAGTAGTGGGGACCGTGGCCAGCTATCTGAAGCGGGGAGCCAGTGGGCCCGGCATGGCCCCATCTGATCACATGTCACTTGAAGCCAGATCTCCGTTTCTCCGGGACATGTGATTTGCCAGTTGTGAAACCTGGTGAATGATGCTGGTCAAATTCTCTGGGCGACACTGAGCCCGTGGGCCCGGCTTCCGGCCTGGGTCTCAGACTCTGGACCTGAGCCCACCGCTGGAGTCACGGCCTGGGGAGTCCCAGCGTGGGTTCCGGCGCTGCTCCCTGTGACCTCGGGCAGGTCACTGCTCGTTGACCTCCATCACCTCTTAGGGAGCCTTGAAGGTGGGTGGTGGGCGGATGTGTCCACCTCCCGCTGTAGCTGTGGGGTTCGGCGAGGTCCCGGTCGGGAAGGTCCCAGTAGGGGAAGCACAGACCTGGCGCCTTGTCTCTTTGGAGCTCTTGTCTCGTGGCTCAGCTTCTCGGGGATGTGGGCACAGTGCCCAGGATGCCAGGTCTGAGGGCCGAGGCTGGGTTCCCTCGAAGAGCAGTTTTAGGATTGTGTAGGGTCTTGAATCCTTAGAACGTAATAGCACAGTCTCAGAGGCAAGGTCGTTGGGATCTGGGGAGTCCGGCAAGTCCTAAAAGAGACCCCTCTATCTCCCTAGTTCACAGACGAGGAGGCCGAGGCCCAGACAGGGGAAGGAAGTTGGCCCAGGTCACCCAGCAAGTCAGTGGTAGAGGTAGGATTGTCCCTGAGTTCTCTACCCCCCGCACCCCCCAGTCACAAAGGGCCCCGTCCTCTCCCCATCCTCTCCACCCCTACCCCATCCTCTCTGCTCGGGATCACCCCAAGGACTTTAATTATTGTCTAAGAGTGCCGCCTGCCGGGACAGGGAAGCTAGCTGAGATATAAGTTCCTGACCTAGAGCAGCGGCCTCTGTCCGGGCGGGGTCTGGGGCGGACTGAAGGGCAAGGTCAGGGCGGCAGCCGCCTTGGGGACTCTGGGCTGGCTCCCTCCCCATGGGACTGACGGGAGCCCCAGGCAGCCTCTAACCCTCCTGTCTCCCCTCTCGTCTTCCCCAGGGCCTCTCCTCCCAGCCCAGCAACTCCCCGAGCGGCACAGTGGTGTGAAACCATGGATGTCGGGGTCCCCCCTCTGTTCCCCGCCTCCTAGCCATAACCCCCCCGCCGACCTCACGGATCAACGTATGATTAACAAGACTAACCATGACGGATGGACTGCTCCAGTCCCTTGCCCTGCACAGATTTGGGGATCAGAGGGTCCCCCAGACCGGCCCAGCACTTGGGGGGACGTAGTGGCCCGTGTGGCCTCAGCCCTGTCCCCACCCACTGCCAAGTACAATGACCCCTCCCTCTGAAACATCAGTGTTCGCCTCGTCCCTGTACCCAGCATGTGACTGGTCACTCCCGGGGGAGACCCCCCCCTCCCCCACAAGCTCTGCAATGTGCCCCTCGGCCTGTGGGCAGGGCAGGGGTGGCCTACCCCTCCCCTGGCCCGCACCCTGCCCGTGCTGTTGTTTGTGCTTTTGAAGAGTGTTAAATTATGGAAGCCCCTCGGGGGCCCTCCCTGTCCCCCCCCCCCCCCGGACCTCTTATTTATACTAAAGTTCCCTGTTTTCACAGCGTCTCTGTTCCCTTCCGGGAGGTGTGGAGGGAGCGCGCGCGCACTTTTGCTGCAGTCCTAGAATCCAGTTGCTTCGACCAAAAGGAAGAGCTAGGCCCTCCCTGCCTCTCCCCCACCCAGTCCTCTCCCTGCTCCCTTCTAATAGCCTGGAACACTGAAGGGCGGAGGGGGCTCGCTCAGTGGGGGACACACAGCTTGTCCAGCCCCAGGCAGGGCCCTTGGGACGGAGGAGGACGTTGCTCTGGCTCCCAAACTCTAGAAGAAAGTCCGTCCAGGACCCCCCTCAGAGCCGTTTGAGAGTGCCCAAACCGGCCCAAGTCGGATATTCCGGGGGGCCTGTCCGGATGGGTCCTCCGGGCTGCTCCTGAGGTGCCCGGAGTGCGCATGTCTGCGCCTCCCGCCGCCTCGGGCCGGCTCACGCGGCCCAGGCGCCCAGAGCCAGCTAGAGACCGCGGTTTCCTCCGGGAGAGCTGTCCAGCCCTCCCGAGAACAGCGAGAGTCCGTCCGGCTGCTGCAGGGAGTGGTGTCTTCCCGCTCTGCCCTCCACCCCCCGAAATGTTTCTGTTTCTAATCCTAGCCCGGGCAGGAATGTGGCTGCGGGGCCAGGGTCCAAGGAGCTATTTTGGGGGCTCCTTTTTCTCCCCCAGGCTTTGGCCAGCGGGTCACCCCTGGTCCTGGCTCCTGAGGGCCTCCCTTCCCAATTCTCTCACCACCCCTTCCCCACCTCCTGCCAAAAAAAAAAAAAAAAAAAAAAAGTCCGTGTAAAGCAGAGGTCCTGAGGGCTAAATTTAAACCATCCCAAAGTCTGACTCCGTGGCTGAGTCACCCGCGAAGCTGGCCTCCTACCCCCCCCCTTCCCAGGCCTCACCCCTTTCTCACCCCACCCCGATTCCTGGGCTTGAGAAGGGGGCGTTACGCGATCATTCTGAACCTCAATTGGCCCCCTCGGAATGGAATGGGAGGGCTCATCTTTGGCTTCTGCCACACCTGTAGCTTCCTCTGTGCTCCGCCTTTTTTGGGGGGAGGGGTGCATGGTGGGAGAGTTGAAATTCTTCACCCCCCCCCCCATCTCGCTCTGAAGTGTTCTGAGGGGCCCCGGGGGGAGGGAGTTGGGGGGCCTGGCTCATGAGGGGTTAAGGCTGGGAGGCGGGAGGGGGCCGAACCGAGGGGTGGGGAGAAGGGGAGGAGGCCTCAGCAGCAGAGAGAAGTGGCCAGAGAGGCCCAGGGGACAGCCAGGGACAGGCAGACATGCAGCCAGAGCCCCGAGGCCTGGACAGGGGCTGCCAGGCCCCGTGACGGGAGGACCCCGAGCCCCCGGCCCGGGGAGGGGGCCATGGTGCTGCCTGCCCGACATGTCAGCCGAGGTGCGGCTGAGGCGGCTCGAGCAGCTGGTGCTGGACCCCGGCTTCCTGGGGCTGGAGCCCCTGCTCGACCTTCTTCTGGGCGTCCACCAGGAGCTGGGCGCCTCCGACCTGGCCCAGGACAAGTATGTGGCCGACTTCTTGCAGTGGGGTGAGTGCCCGCCTGCGTGGACGCCCCCGGATTGGGGGGCGGTGGGGGCAGGGCAGAGACAGGAGATGGGGCTGGGCACGGGGGACTGGTGGTTGGGGGCAGGATGGACGTGGGAGAGCCTCCCATTCAGGAGCCCGGATCTCCGTGACAGGTCCCAGGGTGACATGCCCCTTCCCCCGTGCCACCCTGGCAGGGCAGGCTGGGGTCAGCAGAGGCCAGGACAGCCAGGACTCACAACCAGGACTAGGGAGGCTGGGCTGGGCACAGCTTCCCGTGGTCCCTCTGTACCCCCTCCACAAAGTCTAGGCCTAAGGACATGCCGGGAGCCGTGTATTTTAGGGTGCCCCCACTGAAACGGGCCCCATGGCCTTCCACCCTGGTTTCCCAGAGCGCAGGGGCAGGCAGAAAGGACAGCACGGGGCAGCTGCCAGGGGCGCGGCCAACGGGCAGGTGTTTGGCTCCAGCCTCTCCAGCTGCCCCGACAGGTGCCCAGGCACTGGGAGGGTGCGGTGACTCAGGCGGGCCCCGGGGGAGAGCCAGCTCTGAGACAGGCGCCACTCAGTGCCCCTCGCCCCCTGGATGGAGGAGGAACAACTTAAGGTTCTTCTGGGTGTACCCCCCCCCCAGCCCTATTTCACTGTGGTCTGCATGGGGAGCCCTGACTCCCCTCTAGCTACCCCCCTCCCATCACTCATTCTCCTAGCTCATGACCTCCGACCTCCCGGCTCTCCCACAAAGTCCCTTCTTGCCAGGTCTTTCCCCAGAGACAGGTCTGGAGGGAAGATGTGCCCGCCTCAGCTTCTGGCCTTGTCTGCCCGGCCCTTCCTCCACCCCAGGGCCCAGGCTCCTTGGGTTTTGTGTCTCTGACACCCTGCCACTTGGTCCCCACACTGGGTTGCCCCTCCAGCGGCCTGCTCTTGGTCCGTGGGCTCCGTGTGTCTCTCTCTGCCTTCTCCCTCTTGCTCCTTTCTTGTGACCATCTCCTTCTGACCCAGGCCCCGCTCCTGTCCCTCCCACTTCACAGATAGGAAGGTGGAGACCAAAGGCCAGGCCGCTCAGCCCCTGTAGGAACTTTCTCTCCGCCTCCGCCAACCCTCAGTACCTCTGTCAGCCCTGATTTCGCAGAGCGTGAAGTGGGGCTAGCAGGGTAAACTGAGCCCTGAGCTGGGGGCAGGGGTCTGGCCCTCCCGTAAGGAGCGCTCCTTTTGTGGCCCGAGCAGCATCCTGCGGCCCCTCCCCTGCCGGGCCGCCCGGGCGGGGGAGGGGGCCTGGGTTCCTGCTGCCTTAAAAGGGCTCAACGTCTTGGCTCTCTCCTCCCTCCCCCGTTCTGGGCCCTGGCTGGTTCTTCCCTGCCTGCGGCCCACTCTCCCCGAACCTCATGGGGGGCCCCTCTCTCCCTTCCATAACGCACTCCGTCTCCCCTTATTCCCACTTGCACACGTCCCTCTCTCTGTCCTGCCTCTCAAGTCCCCAGCGTCCGCTACTTCCCGCCCTCCCTCTCCATGTCCCAGTCTCCCCCTCCCAACCTGCCCCCTTTTAACTCCTAGCTGTGGGGCCTTGGGCCGACCGCCTCACCCGCCTGGGCCCTGACTCCCCACCTGTAAGTGAGGGGTACTGAAGAAGCCCTCTTTGTGGAGTTGAGGGCAGAGAGAATACACTAGAGCCTGGGATTTGGGGGTCCACGCTGGCTTTGTCTTTCTTGTTCCTTCTCCCAGCCCCAGCCCCAGCCCCAAATCCAGTGCCTCCCAAAGTGTGGTCCAAAGCCACCTGCATCATAAACCTGGAGGTACTGGATTAAACCGAATGTTCCAGAGACAGGTGACCAGAGACAGACTGAGAATGCTGGGGTGGGCCTGTTGGGCACTCGCTCCACCAGCCCGAGTGGGGGTGGGGCCTGAAGCTCAGGGGGCCCTAAGGCCTGGGTCTCCTATCTTCCCCGTCGGTCCTGCAGAGCCCGCGCTCTCCACCTGCAGCCACTAGGGCCCTCCGGCCCAATGGCCTTCCCAAAAAGGGGTTCCCAGGCATCCCACCTTTTTCTGTAGGAGGGCAGTTTGGGGTGTCCCCAACCCTCACAGTGTTTTGGTGGGGAAGCCCTTGGGAGACTGACAGTCCTAGGAGAGAGAGAGAAGAGAGAACAAGGGACAGAGGAGACCGAGGATGGAGAGAGGGGGAGCCTGAGGGGCAGAGGGTGGGACTTCCTCCTGTCTGGGGTGTCAGTCCCCGTTAGCCTCGGTTCTCACCTCCCCTCGCCCCCCAGTGGAGCCCATCGCCGAGAGGCTTAAGGAGGCCCGACTGCAGAGGGATGACTTCGAGATTCTGAAGGTGATCGGACGCGGGGCGTTCAGCGAGGTGAGCCGTGAGCTGTCACTGCAGCTCGGCGGAGCGGGAGACGCGACTGCTCACGCAGTGGGCGGGACACAGGGGTTCGGGGCGGGTCCTTAGAAATTGATGAATGACTGAGTTTAGAAAAACTACACCGGAGGGGCGGGGGGCGGGACTTTGGGTCGATGGGCGTGGCGTTGGCGGTGGGGCGGGGCCACGACTGGGTGGTGTCGGGGGTGGAGTCCGATCGCAGCGAGCCCGGGTGTTTCCGCCGCCCCCCCCCCCCCCCCCGCGCCACCTCAGCCCGAGTCACCCCGTTTCGGCCTTCAGGTGGCGGTGGTGAAGATGAAGCAGACGGGCCAGGTGTACGCCATGAAGATCATGAATAAATGGGACATGCTGAAGAGAGGCGAGGTGAGGGCCGGGGCTGGACGTGCGGGACGCGAGGATTACCCACCCCAACTCCCGCCCGGCCCGCTTCAGCGCCCGCGGGTGCCCCGCAGGTGTCGTGCTTCCGCGAGGAGAGGGATGTGTTGGTGAACGGGGACCGGCGCTGGATCACGGAGCTGCACTTCGCTTTCCAGGACGAGAACTACCTGGTGAGCCCCGGGCCGGGGCGACTAGAGAGCTGGACCCCGACCCCGAGGCTGGCAGTTAACGAGACGGGGTCAGGCAGAGGAAGTGCCAGGCTTGGGGAGCTGCCTCTGGGTGTGGTAGGAACTGGTCTTCCTTGCCCGGGAGGGGAGATGTCACTTACGGCTCTTTTCCCGGGCGGATTCTAGTGGACTCTGCAAAGATGCCGCCGTCGGGGGTGGGGGTGGGGGTGGGGCGGGGATCTCTCACCGGGACTGGGATAGCTCTCTAGTCGATGTGGGGGCCACTGGGCAGGGGGTATCTGGGCACTGGGTGGGGGGGGGTTCTCTGAGTTCTCTTTTTCCCTCCTTCTGTCCGGTGACATCCTGGGGTAAATTAGGGGTTTTTTTTTTTTTTTTTGGGGGGGGGAGTGTCTCTGATTTGGCCTCGGAGATCTCTTGGGCTCTCTTGGGGCTGGGGCTGCGGGGTCTCTCCCCAGGAATGGGGCATCTGTGGGAGTCTTTGTCCCGAGCTATCGGCGATCGGTGCCGAGGGGTGCTACTGACCCCCCCCCCATGACACGCCCCCTGCTAGTACCTGGTCATGGAGTACTACGTGGGCGGGGACCTGCTAACGCTGCTGAGCAAGTTTGGGGAGCGGATCCCAGCCGAAATGGCGCGCTTCTACCTGGCCGAGATTGTCATGGCCATAGACTCAGTGCACCGGCTGGGCTATGTACACAGGTGGGCGCAGCAGGGGCTGAGGGGCGGGGGGCTGAGGGCGGGGCCCAGAGAGGGAAAGCGAAGTTGCACCCGGGCACGGTACCGCAAAGGTGGGGACCCGGAGGGGGCGGGCCCTGCAGAGGGACCTCCTTGGTTGGGGCCACTGGGGACAGGGCCAGAGGAGTGGGGTTCAGAATTGCAGAGTCCCCTAAGGGGCGGAAGCCGAGGAAATGGGTTCTGAGGGGGTAGGGAGTGGAGGGGCCCGGAGCTGGAGAGCATGGTCCCTAAGAGGGTGGGACCCGAGGCCGCGCTGCCTGGAGGGGTGGAACCTGCCGAGATGGAGGGAGGGAGGCTCACATCCACCCCCACCCTTCCGTTTGCCCAGGGACATCAAACCCGACAACATCCTGCTGGACCGCTGTGGCCACATCCGCTTGGCCGACTTCGGGTCCTGCCTCAAGTTGAGGGCGGACGGAACGGTGCGTGGGGGCGCCGCTTCGGGCACTGCGGCCACCAATGAGGAGTGGGGGCAGGTGGGGGGGACAGAAGCGCAGAGTGTGGGGGCGGGGCTGAGGCGCCCAGGTAGAGGTGGGGGCCCGACCAGATTTAGAGGGGTTACAGGGAGGGGACCCACGCCTAAGTGTGTGAGCCGCTCCCGGCTAGAACAGAAAAGGGGAGGGACTAAAGCACTCGGGGCGTGGTTAGGAGGAGGGGAGGAGCCAGAGCTGGGAGGGGCGGGGCCGAGCCCAGCTCTGGACCTTTTGGCTCAGGTGCGGTCGCTGGTGGCTGTGGGGACCCCGGACTACTTGTCCCCTGAGATCCTGCAGGCTGTGGGCGGCGGGCCCGGGCTGGGCAGCTATGGGCCCGAGTGTGACTGGTGGGCACTGGGAGTGTTCGCCTATGAAATGTTCTACGGGCAGACGCCCTTCTACGCCGACTCCACGGCTGAGACCTACGGCAAGATCGTGCACTACAAGGTGAGCACGGCCAGAGGAACCCCTGATCTCCCTTGGCACGTAGCGCCAGGCCAGCATCCCCTGCCCTCCCTCTCCCTCGTGCAGGAGCACCTGTCTCTACCGCTTGCCGACGCAGGGGTCCCCGAGGAGGCCCGAGACCTCATCCAGCGGCTGCTGTGTCCTCCTGAGACGCGGCTGGGCCGGGATGGAGCAGGTGATTTCCAGAATCATCCTTTTTTCTTTGGCCTTGACTGGGACAGTCTCCGAGACAGCGTGCCCCCATTTACACCGGATTTCGAGGGTGCCACTGACACGTGCAACTTCGATGTGGTGGAAGACGGGCTCACTGCCATGGTGAGCGGGGGCGGGGTAGGTACCTGCGACCCCTCCTGGGCAGAGGGTATTCCCCCCACCCACGCCCCACCCCCATCCCTTATCCAGAGAGCTGGGGTTAGAATAGTACCCATCTCCTGGGGTCTTGAAATCATTCCTCCCCCAGAGCGCCTGCTCTGTGCCCACCCGGCGCCGGGAACCCAGCAGTGATCTGGATTCGCAGTCCAGTGGGGAACATAGACTTGTCCCCAGACAGTGATGCCCCAGGGGGCGAGTTCAGGGGTGAGACAAGGGAGGGGGAGTGCGGGGAGGGGGGGGGCGCCGGCTCCCCACCCAGCCTGGAAAGTCTTGGAGGGCTTCCTGGAGGAGGAAGCCTCGACTATCTGAGCCGAGACCTGGAAGGATAAGAAGTGAGGCAGGAAAACACCGTAGAGGAATCTCTCCTAGGCCATCTCTCTCTCAACTGTTGTACAAGCCACCCCAGTGCTGGGCACTGCTGGGGACCCACAGGGACCAGGCCAGCCCCGGTCCCCGCCCTCGTCCACGTGCAGTCGGGAGAAGTATAGAATGACACTGTGGAGAGCGCCCTGAGGGAAGCAGCCGGATACAATGAAAGAAGATGAGGGAGGGACCACTTTAGACGAGGCCCCAAGCTGGGGTGGGGTGGGGAGCTGGCATTTAAGCCAAGACTGGGAAGGGGTGAGGCACCAGCCCTGAGGAGCACAGGTCACTCCACATCTGGATTTCTCTGGTACAGGAGACGCTGTCCGACATGCGGGAAGGCATGCCCCTGGGGGTCCACCTGCCGTTTGTGGGCTACTCCTACTCCTGCATGGCCCTCAGGTAAGCGCTGTTCAGGGGCTCCCAGCAGGGTTGCAGGATCAGGCTCAGAAGCGTAGCGTCTTGGGACCAAGGACTGTTAGGAGTCCGGAGTTGTAGGACCTTACGATGTCAGACCGTAAGTACTGTGAAGTTTTAGATTCCCTTGCAAAACCTCGGAGCCACAGACTTGGCCTTCCAGAATCTTCCAGGCGTCCACTCTTAGATTGCTAGTACAGTCATGGGACCTCAGAATCTTAGAAAATAAGAAGCATAGAATTTTAAAATCAGTCTTAAAGGAATACAAACTTTTTTGAATCGCTCATATAACCATAAAGCTACTTCGTTATTTGTTTGTTTATTGAAAGGAGGCTCCACACCCAATGTGGGGCTTGAACTCACGACCCCTGAGATCAAGCCTCAGGTGCTCTACTGACTGAGCCAGCCAGGCGCCCCCAACCATAAAGCCTTTTAAAAACGTTAATTATACAAACAATACATCGTTTGTCACTGGTAAATTAGAAAATTCTGGCAAGGGAAAGGAGCTCCCTGGCTCACACGCACACACAAACTGGACAACTGTGAGAACACGCTGTGATCCAATCTAGTCTTTTGCCGAACAATGTATCAAAATGTCCCTTCTTGTCCTGAACGAAGGCCAAACATGAGCCACTGTGCCACTGTGCCGTACTCTCCTTTCTGGGTGGGGAGGGGGGGGGGACAGGACTCCGTTAACCCGTCTTCTCTGTTATAACCCAGATTGGATGGACAGCCGCAGCGCGGTCTCGGGGGGTGCCCAGGATCCTGGGGTCCTTGAGACCTGTTTCCAGAGAGGGAGTGCTGGGTGCGAGGGGCCATCCACTTTTATTGCAATTTCATATTCCTGGGGAGGAGGGGTCTCCCTCCAGCAGCTGGGGATGGCAGGGGGCGGGGTGCAGAGAACTAGAATCAGTCCTGGGGTCCCACACCCAGTCTTAACACTGTATCTTTGGAGGTGGCCAGAGCTGGGGGGGAGGGTGTCCCCCTCATTGTCCTGACGTCCTAAGGAAAGGGGTCTGCAAAGGTCACATGGACGGGGAGATGAGTGACCCCGCATATGGGTGTCTCGACCCCAGGTTCCCACAGAAGGTGCAGAGAGGCCAGCTCCCAGGGGCCTGAGGCCATGTGAAGGGCGGGCCTTTACTAACAAGAAGGGGACCCGTCCCATCAACCTGCCCCGCCCCCTCCTCACTCCAGGGGTCCTTCAGGGCCTGGCTGTCCCACGGCCACAGAAGAGGGAGTCCTGGCTCTAAATCCAGAGGGGTGGACAACCTCTTGAGGGGGCCCGGCTCTCCCTCCTCTCGCCCTCTTCCTCTCCCCAGGGACGAGGAGGTCCCAGGCCCCACGGCCATGGAACTGGAGGCCGAGCCATTGCCTGAGCCACCTGTGCGGGCGCCCAGCCCAGAGCCCACGGTGCCGCCACCAGAGGAAACAGTGAGTCTCTGGAGGAGAAGGTCAGTCAGGGAGAATCCGAGAAAGGCAGGGCCTTCCGGGGTCTTGTGCGCTGCCGGCCTGAAGCCCTCTGGGAGCTGGCTTGATAGAAAGAGAGAATGCAAAGTAGAGACAAAGTTACTTCAGTCAGAAATCATCTCTCTGAAGAAATAAAGGCCTTTGTGTGTGGGAGGAGGGGGCCGGCCCTTGGTCAGCAGACAGAACCTCAAGGCAAAGGTTTATTCTTGAACCGGAAAGGAGGATAGTTAGGCCGAATTGTTCCCGGAAGAGGGGGCTGGAGAATGAGGGGAGGGGAGACAGAGCCAAACCAAACAGGGCCTTTTGGTGAGGCAGGCCTTCTCCTGAGGACGCCCAGGGACTGGAGAAGAGGGGAGGGCCATGGTCAAGTTGGGTAAGAGTTGTAGGAATAGCCCTTTGGTTCCTGTGTGGAAGGTGGGTGGGAAGGGCCCAGACTGGAGGCCGGAGACCAAGGCAAGGGCTGGGGTTAGTTAGGGAAGGAGGAGGAGACTTGGGTCACTGCAGGAGCTGTGGGGATTCCGGAAAGATCTAGAGGACAAGGGAAGATCCCAGCCTAGAACCGGTGCCCAAGTCTTGGGCGCTGCAGGAGCGGGCAGCCCTAAGCCAGGTCCCGCACGCAGGCCGAAGCGGCAGCTCCGGAGGCCCTTCCCGCGGCGGCGACGGCGGCGGTGGCGACGGAGGCCCAGGTGACGCTGCGGGAGCTCCAGGAGGCCCTGGAGGAGGAGGTGCTTACACGGCAGAGCCTGAGCCGGGAGCTGGAGGCCATCCGCACAGCCAACCAGAGCTTTGCCAGGTCGGGGTCGGGGTCGGGGCGCCGGGGCTGGTCGCTACCGTCGGCAGCCCGTCTCGCCCAGGTCCGGTCCGGAAGGGCTCACGGTCTTTCCCTCCCCGCAGTCAGCTCCGTGAGGCCGAGGCCCGGAACCGAGACCTGGAGGCGCGCGTCCGGCAGCTGCAGGAGCGGATGGAGCTGCTGCAGGCCGGGGGAGACGCAGGCGAGTCCCCCATCCGTCCCCTTTCCCGAGGGCGACGGGGGGAGGTGGGCCCGCGGCGTGTGTGGACACCTGGGGGAGGGCGAGGGGCCCAGGCTGGGGCACGCCGCGCCACCGCCCTCCTCCGTCCCTCCACGCGCCCTACGCCTCTCTCTTCTCCTTCCAGCTGTCACGGGGGTCCCCAGTCCCCGGGCCACGGATGCACCTTCCCATGTAAGACCCCTCTTTTTCCCCTGTATCAAGCCTGCTGGCCCCTCTGCAACCCCGGCCCCGTCTCCCCGTCCGGATTTAGGGATCACCCTATCTCTTTGGGGTTCCAGACGGCAGACATCCTCCACTCAGCCCCACGTCTACCAGACAGCCCTCGGTCCGGGCCTCTAACCAGATCCCATCTAGGATCTCCCTAGATTCCCTCCCCGACTCCGTTCGCTGTCTCTCGCCTCCTGCCGAGGGCGGCCGGGCCGGGCTGGGCTCCGATCGGGTCACCTGTCCCTTCTCTCTCCAGCTAGATGGCCCCCCGGCCGTGGCTCTGGGCCAATGCCCGCTGGTGGGGCCAGGCCCCATGCACCGCCGCCACCTGCTGCTCCCTGCCAGGGTACGTCCGGCTGCTCACGCCCGCCCGCCGCCGCGCCCCTCCTCGCACCAAGCACCCCAAGTCTCCTCTGCTTAGCTGCGCCTCTGTCGAGCGGGGCCGCCGCGGGGAGGGAGGATGCGCGGGCAGCCAATCAGCTCAGGCCGCTAGGAAGCAGCCAGTGGCGAGTTCGGACGAGACTTGAAGCTTGCCCGCGGACCAACCGCAACTGCCCGCGGGGGCGGGGCGGGGCGGGGCGGGGCGGGACGAGAGAGGATTGTGGACCCACCTATAGGCGTGGGCGTGGCGAGTCCCAGGAGCCAATCGGGGGGCCGTGCCGCCGAGACCTGATCACGCCCTCTTGTCCGCAGGTCCCTAAGCCTGACCTATCGGAGGCGCGTTCCCTGCTCCTGTTCGCCGTTGCTCTGGCTGCTGCCGCCGCCTTGGGCTGCACTGGGTTGGTGGCCTGCGCCCACCATCTCGCCCCGGTCTGGCGCCACCCGGGAGCCGCCTTCGCCCCCTGAACCCTAGGACCCCAAGCTGGAGGGTTGGGTGACCTGGGCACGGCGCAGAAGCCATTCCTACCGCCTCCCCGTTCACACCGCCTCCCAGCGTGGGTCTCCGCCCGAGCTCCAGCCCTGTGATCCGGGCCCGCCCCCTGGCGGCCGGGGAGGGAGGAGCAGGGGGCTCCAGGGAGGCTTGTAACCGGGAATGCTGCAGTTGCTGCTGGGGAGAATCGCAGACCAACCACCTACTAACTCCGGCCTGGCTGAGGCCCCGCCGTGGATGGGCAAACTGCGATCTAGAGGAGACAGCAGGGCCAGGGCTCGGCCATCAGTTTTTTCACCCTCCACGCGCCCCCCGCCTATCGGCTCGCAGACCACAAATCCCTGTGCATGAGGCCCTACTATCCCGGGAATGTTCTCTTCCCGCGGCGAACGTCTAGTGCGAGCCCCGCCCGCCTTCTCGAGAACCTTTTGCTTTCGCCAGCCCCGCTTTTTCGGGGACTCGCGCGCCCTCCTCACGTACGTAGCTCTCGGGGCCACAGCAGGCTCCGCCCGCCTCGGCAGTTTGGGTATTTATTGACCTGTCCTCCGACCCGCCAAGTTCCAGGACCCCAGCACCCTAATCCACGTTTTGGATGCACTGAGACCCCGACATTCCTCAGTATTTATTGTCTCTCCACACCTAGGACCCCCACCCCCGATCCTCGCGAATAAAAGGCCCTCCCGTCTGCCCAACGCTCTGGACTCCGCGGTGTCCGCTCTCTTTGCGTTGCGGGAACGAGGCTGCTCAGTGGGCCAATTGGAAGGCGAGTGGAGGCGCCCAATGGCCTGGCAAGAAGCTACAGGGCCGCCAAGCAGACGAATCCGGGCTGGGGGTGGGGGTGGGGACGCTGAAAGGCGTGGCTTCGGCAGCCGGCCAATAGGAGGTGGCTAGCGAGCCGCCCGGAGGCACCGCCCCTTGCCCAGCTGTGGCCCAGCTGTGCCACCCGCAGGCCGGCAAGAAGGGGGTTGGGCCGGCTGCGCGCGCGCGCGCGCGCGCGCGCGGCCAACCTCCTCCTACTGCGCTTGCGCGGGCCACGCGCCTCGGTCCCAGCGACTAGCTCAAGAAAAGTTGCTGCAAACTTTCTAACCCGTTTCCCCCGCCCCTTCTCCCTGCCGGACCCGCCCCCCTGCGGAGCCGGGAATTCCGAGGGGCGGAGCGCGGGCCGAGATGGGGCATGGGGGGGCCTTCAGAGGACTCTGGAGACGGAGGCGTGCAGGAGCTTAGTCTCCGGGCGGAGGTGGCTTCGCGCCCTTAGCCTTCCCGGACGGCCCGTTACCTTCTCCGTTGTCCCGATGGGGAAACTGAGGCCCTCAGCCTGAGGCACACGCGGGGGGAGGAAAAAGCGCGGCCTGAGGCGGAGGGAAAACAAAAGGAGAATCACGGACAGACGGGGAGGGGGGCGGGCACACACACAGACACTGGGACAGAGACCCTAGTGGAGAGCTGGGCCTGGCACTGCTGGGGGAGACGCGGGGTCGGCGGGGGGTTGAAGATCGGGAAGCGCGAAGGGGAGGGCGGAGGGGGGGGGACGGGCGGGGGAGGGGGCTGGGGAAAGCCCGAGGGAGGAGGAGAAGGAGGGAGGAACTTCCCAAAGTTGCAAAACATGGCTACCTTGCCTGCGGAGCCGAGCGCGGGGCCGGCGGCTGGGGGGGAGGCGGTGGCGGCGGCGGCGACCGAAGAAGAGGAGGAGGAAGCGCGCCAGCTCCTGCAGACTTTGCAGGCGGCCGAGGGTGAGGCGGCGGCCGCAGCCGGGGCCGGGGCGGGCGAAGCGGCGGCGGGAGCGGAGGGCCCGGGATCCCCGGGCGTCCCCGGGTCGCCCCCCGAGGCCGCTGCCGAGCCGCCCACGGGCCTCCGCTTCTCGCCCGAGCAGGTGGCGTGCGTTTGCGAGGCGCTGCTACAGGCGGGCCACGCCGGCCGCTTGAGCCGCTTCCTGGGCGCACTGCCCCCGGCCGAGCGCCTACGTGGCAGCGATCCGGTGCTGCGCGCTCGGGCCCTGGTGGCCTTCCAGCGAGGCGAGTACGCCGAGCTCTACCGGCTGCTCGAGAGCCGCCCCTTCCCCGCCGCCCACCACGCCTTTCTGCAGGACCTCTACCTGCGCGCGCGCTACCACGAGGCCGAGCGAGCCCGCGGCCGCGCGCTGGGCGCAGTGGACAAGTACCGTCTGCGCAAGAAGTTCCCGCTGCCCAAGACCATATGGGACGGCGAGGAGACCGTCTACTGCTTCAAGGAGCGCTCCCGCGCCGCGCTTAAGGCCTGCTATCGCGGCAACCGCTACCCTACGCCGGACGAGAAGCGCCGCCTGGCCACGCTCACCGGCCTCTCGCTCACGCAGGTCAGCAACTGGTTCAAGAACCGGCGACAGCGCGATCGGACCGGGGGCGGCGGCGCGCCCTGCAAGAGGTGAGGGGACCCGGGCGGCGCAAGTCCCGCTTTCCCGGGGACGTGCTACCCACCAACCCCCTCTCCCCCATACCCGCGCCGAGCTCCTGGGGACACCTCCTGCGCACACCTTCAGGCGCTCCCCGCCCCCCAGCGCAGGGAATACGTGTGGACGGAACTGGCACACGCCCGGGGCCCTCTCCCCGACCTCACTTCTGTCGCGTAGGCTGGGAGACCTCTTCCCTCTGCTCCATTCGGAGCTCCATCCCGAATCCCACCCATGTTCTTGGCCAGGGGGAGGCAGTGAAGAAAACGGGGGGACTGCGGAAAGGGGGGCGGGCCTTTGTCCGTCCATCCCGCGTGGGGGCACCTTTCACGCCCGCGGGCTGCCGGGCCTTTCCCTGACCGAGGCTCTTCCTCACCCCCCCACCCCCACCCCCCTGTGTGCCCAAACAGCGTGGTCCGTCGTCTGTCTTTGTTGTGAAACGTGAACCTTCCCCAGCTCCGGTTTCCCTGTAACCCAAGCCCTTCCCCTCCCACCCCTCGCGCCGGCCTCTCTCCCTTCTCTGACGCCCCGGGGGTGGGGGGAAGGCACCGGGAACTGAGCGGGCGGCTGCCTCTCCACTCTCCGAAGACGCTGGGCTGCTTGCAGCCTGACCCAGGGGACTTGGGGGCAGCCCAGTGCTCAGCCTCTGGGGCCCCGAGGCCAAGAGGCTGGGAGAGGAGGGCCTCCTCCCTCCGATGTGGCCAGCTTCGGCTCTTATGAAGAGGTATCAATGCTGGACTTGGAAACGCTCTGTCTCAGGGGGCCTTGGGTGGTCTGACTGAGGAGGTTTTATAACCTCCTGAAATTGGCCACAGAAGTTTGGGCCGGGGAAAGGTGGGGAGGCAGTGGTGGGCCTGTGCTCCTGCAGGGCAGCTTGCTGGCCGATGCGGAAGCTCAGGCATGGAGGACCACAACTCACGATCCTTTCTCTGGCCAGCGAGTCTGACGGGAACCCCACCACTGAGGACGAGTCCAGCCGCAGTCCCGAGGACCTGGACAGGGGCGTGGCTCCAGTGGCATCTGAGGCCCCCGCCCAGGGCTCCATATTTCTGGCGGGGGCCGCCCCTCCAGCACCGTGCCCTGCCTCCTCTTCCATCCTGGTGAATGGGAGCTTCCTGGCTGCAGGCAGCTCCCCAGCCGTGCTCCTCAATGGGAGCCCCGTCATCATCAATAGCCTGGCCCTGGGGGAGGCCTCCAGCCTGGGCCCCCTGCTGCTCACCGGGGGCAGTGGCGCTCCTCCACCACCACCGCCCCCGCAGCCCAGTCCCCAGGGGGCCAGTGAGGGCAAGACCTCCCTGGTCCTGGACCCTCAGACCGGGGAGGTTCGACTAGAGGAGGCTCAGCCCGAGGCCCCGGAGACCAAGGAGGCGCAGGGGGCTGCTTCGGTGCCGGCTGGAGAAGAGGCTCCGGGGCCTCTGCCCCAAGTGGTGCCCGGCCCCCCGCCGGCCGCCACCTTTCCTCTGCCCCCGGGACCGGTGCCTTCTGTAGCTGCTCCCCAAGTGGTGCCGCTTTCCCCACCCCCTGGGTACCCCGCAGGCCTGGGCCCCACCTCCCCGCTGTTGAACTTGCCCCAGGTGGTACCCACCTCACAGGTGGTGACCCTGCCCCAGGCTGTGGGCCCACTGCAACTGTTAGCCGCCGGGCCGGGCAGTCCCGTGAAGGTGGCGGCTGCCGCGGGCCCTACCAACGTGCACCTGATAAACTCCGGCGTGGGCGTGACCGCGCTGCAGCTGCCCGCGGCTGCGGCCCCAGGTACCTCCTGCCTGGCTGGGGCCTGGGTGGTGGCTGGGCTGGCCGAGAGTGCTGGCGGTGGGCTTCTGGGAGGTGGGGCAGCCTGTCCCTGGCGGTGTGTGCCAGAACCCTCCCGACGCCTGGCCCACCTCTCGTCCCCACAGGAAACTTTCTCCTGGCCAACCCCGTGTCTGGCAGCCCCATCGTGACAGGCGTGGCCGTGCAACAGGGCAAGATCATCCTCACCGCCACCTTCCCCACGAGCATGCTGGTCTCCCAGGTCCTGCCACCTGCCCCCAGCCTGGCCCTGCCCCTGAAGCCAGACGCAGCCATCTCGGTGCCCGAGGGAGCCCTCCCAGTGGCGCCCAGCCCTGCCCTCCCGGAGGTCCACGCCCTCGGCCCGCTCTCTGCACATCAGCCGCCACAGCCGCCACCCGCCCCTGCCGCCACCACTGCCGCCAGCCTGCCCTTCCCTGCGGACTCCTCCGGCCTCCTGCCGGGCTTCCCGGCGCCCCCGCCGGAAGGGCTCATGCTGTCGCCTGCGGCCATGCCCATCTGGCCGGCGGGCCTGGAACTGAGCGCAGGCACAGAAGGGCTGCTAGAAGCAGAGAAGGGGCTGGGGACGCAGGCCCCCCACACCGTGCTGAGGCTGCCGGACCCTGACCCTGAAGGACTGCTCCTGGGGTCCACGGCGGGGGGCGAAGTTGACGAGGGGCTGGAAGCCGAGACCAAGGTTCTGACCCAGCTACAGTCGGTGCCTGTGGAAGACCCCCTGGAACTGTAACCCGGCCGGGCCTCATCGCCTCTCCTGACAATGGTGCTCAAGGTCCAGGACAGCCCCAGACGAGGGGATCGCTCGGACATGACCGCTGGGAGCTGAAGATCCCACACACTACGTATCCCTGGGCCCCTTAACCTCTCCACGCCCTGAAGGTGCCGGGGGCTCCCCACTGTCTGCTCCTGCCCAGGGACACCGTCCTCTGGATTGGAGGCCTCCTCTGTTACAGCCCTCTCCTTGCCCTGTGTCCCCAGTGTATGGGGAGCTTTGGGGGTCCTGACTCCGGGGCTGTGCCCCCCTCAACCCAGTACTAGCTGTGAGCTGAAAGTCCTGCCACGTGGCTGGATTTCCAGCCCCCTTGAGCCCTCTCCCTATCACTCCCTAAAACACTATTAATAGGTCCACCGACATCCAGCGTTCCCGGAACCACTTGGAGGGTGGAGGACAGGCAGTCCGCGCCCCAGACCACCAGCCCCTCCCAGCTGGGCCCTTCCTGCTGAAAAGGGAGGCAGGTGTGGGGAGGCCTGGGTGAGGCTCCTCCAGGACCAGAGGCCGCCTGATCACGTCCAGCCCCAGACCAAAGATCCCCTCACCCCTGGGGCAACCCTGACCCCTGTGTCTAGTTTGTATCATAAATCTTTATTTTTCTAGGACATGTTATGCCTCCGTTTCAATCAAAATAAAGTTAACAGACAACTAGAACCTCCAGGGGTGTGGGTTCCCTTCTAAATTACTTGCTCAAAGGAAAAGCTGAACTCTAAAAAGCCCCACCTGAGCTTCTGGCTTTCTCACTGTTGCTCCCTGGTGAGGACGGGGGGGGGGGGGGGGGGGGGGGAAGTTTAGCTCCGTGGTGCTGCTTGGGAAGGTGTGGGCAGGGTGTTTCTCAAACTGCAGGCCTCGGGGCCTCTAGATCCGGCAGAAGGAGCACCTCCCGCCCAGCGTTGAGGAAGCCAGGGGGCCAAAGGAGCCTCCCTTGTCTTTCTTGCTGGTAACAAGGGTTCCACTTACTTTATTTTGTGGAGAACAATAAATAGTCTATAAATAGAACAGGGGAGGGAGGTGTGGGGTGAGGCAAGAATGAACGGGGTTGAAACCATTGGATTCTGGGGTGGGCAAAGGAAGGGCAGGGCGAGACCCTCCGTGTAGACTTTACCTTACTGCATTTCATTCAGGGCTTCCTCCCACCCTGCAGCTCCCAGGATATACTGGCTAGAAAGGGGGTGAGGGAAGGGCAGTGGACTGCGGGCAGGCACAGTTCAGGCCGCCCTAGTACAAGGAGGCAAACTCATAAAGCATCAGGGTCAATAAATACGTCCCCTCCCAGCCGCACAGGAACTGGCCAAGGGACCTGCTCGAGGAGGGTTGAGGCCCAGGAGGGGACAACCTCTTTGTCCTGGCTCCTCATTGCAAACCATCCATAGCTGCGGGAGCTGTGAGATGGGCGGGGGAGGGGAGGAGAGGAGAGGAGAGGCGAGGCAGGGTTACCCTCTCAGTTGTGAGGGGGCAGCAGAGAAGCCAGATCTGAGGAAGAGCGGGCCTTCTCAGCCAGCAGCTGGTAGAAGGGCTTGGGGGTCCCCCAGTCTTCGTCGTCGCTGTTGGAGCTGTCCGGCTTCACGATCCGGTTGTGCTGGAGGCTGAACCTGCGCGCTTTGACGCTGGGGGAGAGGAGGCAGATCTGTCATTCCTTCCCTGTTCCCCGTCCCACCTCCCCGGGCCCAGAGCCTGGCTGAGGGGGGAGACGGGAGCCTCGTTTGGCCCCATCAGGCCAACCTCTGGGCCTCCAAGTCCAGGTCTGTGCGATGGAAAGAGTCAAGGGCTCTTCGCTGGAGCCTCAGACTCCCATGAGGTGTTAAAAACCGTGCACAGACATGTCATGTGTTTCAGGGGCCAGTGAGAAAGGGGAAGGTGACAGCTCTGATGTTAGACAGGAGAGGGTGGCAGAGAGGGGGAGGCAGGGAGGAGGCCTAGTGACCGGGCGGTAAGAGTCAGCTTCCTGCTCTGAGAAGCTCCCCGTGGCAACAAGGGCAGAAGGGGGTCCACAGCCTGCTATTTGCCCTTCTAAGCTGCGAGGTAGGGCCCCTCTCTACCCATCACCCCCTAACACGTTCCTAGGCATTTGCAACACCCAACTCTTCCACCCCAGTCAGCTCCAGCCTGCCTCCGATACCATGAAGCTGGAGGCTCTGGGAAACAGAGCAGCAGTAGGGAGCAGGGAGGGCCCTCGGCTCCGGGCAGGGGCTCCTCACCAGTATGGTCTGCGCTCCTGCTGGGTCATCACCCGCCACAGTTGGGCCAGCTCCTTGGTGGCAGCCGTGGATGCGGTCCCAGGGCAGGCTCTGGGACAGGAGGGAGGAGGTCAGGAGAGGCCTTCAGGGGAGCCCGTGAAGGAGGTTTCCCTGCCCTCTCAGGGTCCTGGCTTTCCCATCCGCGTTGGCCTGAAAAGCCTCAGAACACACCCTCTGGGGCTCAGTTGTCCGAAAAGGGAGTGGGACTAAATGGTTGTTGGGAAGGGGACACCGTGTCTTGGGACGTGCGGAGGACCTGTATCTGCCGCTCCAGTACCAGCACCTGGATCTTCCTGTCAGGGCACCGTCTCCCCGTTGTGGATCGGGGGGCCTCCCCACCCTCCGCTGTCAGGGCTGGGTGACTGATCTAGCAGGCGAGCCCCAAGAACTTTGGCCGGAAACATTAGAAACAAGGAGCTCTCCTCCCACCAGGTTGTTTGGTGTGACCCTGCACTGACCCCACCCTGAGTGCTGAAGGACAAAGCCAACCCAGAGGAGCCAAGTAGGAGATGGGGACAAAACTTCCAGACAGCAACGTCTGAGCCCTAGGCCCAGCGGCACCTGAAGCAATCGCATTCTCCCCTTCTGTCAGGTTATATAAGCCAATTGTCTTTTTCTTTAAGTGTGGGTCGGGTTTCACTGCTTATAATTCGCAGGCCTTGGCCAAGGCAGTGGGACCAAGTTAGATGCTGGGGGGGCAGGGCGGGGGGTGGGGAGTGTGGCCGAGGAAGGGTCACTGGGTCGTTTCTGGAAGGGGCAAATGTGTCAGACAGCAGGGACGACGCACTCTGGGGGCGGGGGGCGGGGGGCGGGTGGACGGTGCAGGTCAGGCCCCACCCAGGGCCCCAAAGGACCCCCACCCACCGGATGTACTGTTTCCGGTTCATCCTGCAGAACATGATGAAGCCATTGACACACTTTTTCTTCATCTGGGTAGGGCAGGGGGGTTTCTTGTTCTCCTTGGGCTTCGCCTGGCCCCTGCCCACCTGGCCCTTGCCCGCCCGGCCCTTCCTGGCCTTTCTCCCGGCAGAGGGCTGGGTCGCGGCCCGCCTGGTGGGGGTCCATGTGTAGTCTCCGTCCTCATCGCTGGAGGACTGCAGGCGCTCGGGGTCGGCCTCATCGTCCTGGGCAGGGGACAGGGAGGTGAGAGTGGGCCGGAGACATGGGACCGACCCCTCCGATGGCTGTCCCCCCTTCACTTCTAGCTGCCTCCACACCGACTCTTCGTCCGTGTTCTCAGAGCTGGAGCTGGACGGCGCCTTGCTGTTCTCGCTCAGCGACAGGTAGCAGTGGTCCAGCGAGACAGAGGACTGGCACAGGCTGTGGGAGTCGGGGGGGTCCTTGGGAGCCTCAGAGGGTGTCTCCTGGGGAGTGAAGGAGAAAGACGGGAGATGTGGGGGAGACCGCAGTGTCCCAGCTCAAATTTAAGACTCCCTGGTCCAAACACCTCCTGGACATGCAGGCAAATGTTCCCAAGTTCCCACAGCAGGTCAGAGAGGGGCCGGGTGGGGCTCAGGTCCTCCGGGGCAATAGCTCTCGACGCCAGCGATTCAGCAGCCGTTGTGTCCTGGGCAAGGCGTAGCTTCTCCGAGCATCAGGCTTGCCCACAGAATGGCGGTCACTGCACGTGCCTCACAGGGCCGAGAAGCACCCAGCACAGTGCCCGGCGCTTACTAGGAGCCCCGCCAAAGGTGTCTAGGCTGTGATTCAGTTACTCGCTGAGGCAGGGGGCCGCCTCCCACACGAAGGAACACTTATCTGGGGACCAGCTGGGTGAGTGGCGGGCCTTGGGGCCTGGTGTGTGTGTGTGGGGGGTCCTCTTTCCAGCTGAAGATTCCTGAGCTCAGTCTGCCGTTTTTAGTTTCCTCATCTGTTGAATGCGGGTCACAAGAGACCCCACCTCACAGAGCAGTTGTAAAATTACGTGGGGTCTCTTACGGGCACCTGGCAGCTTTTAGCTCTTATCCTTTGTGTCTAGTTTATTCCAAATGCCCAGCACGGAGTGGGGTGCCTGGTGGCCAGCAGTGAATGTTCAAAGGATAAGGACGGACAGACGAGGGCACAGACGGTAGATGAATCTCTGGAAAGACGAGGAGAAGGGTGAGCAGGTGGATGGTGAGTGGGTGGGGGAAGGCGGCTTAACGGTAGAGGAGACGGAGGAGTAAACGAAACAGGTGAGTGACACGTGCGGAAAGAAGGATGGACGTGTCTGCGGACAGATGCCTACCTTGTTCTGTGGCACCCCAAGCAAGCCATCGGGGAGTGGAGACTCAGGATCTAGGAACACTTCTTCAAAGAGACCTGTCAGGGAGGGAGACCAGGGCGGGGGCTGGAATGGAAATGCCTCCCTCGCAGGGCCGGCCGGAGAGCCTCAGTACCCTTCTCTAGATTTCTGTTCTGGGATCTCCTGTCCCAGGTCCAAATCCAGCTCGCAGGCCAGCTCCCCTGGGGCACCTCCAACCTGAGCCGAGTGAGTGGGTCCCCACCGCAGGCTCCTGGAGCCTTCTCCTCACCACACTGGCCTGGGGCTGCTTCCCCACGAGGCTGTAGGCTTCTCGAGGCAGGGCCTGGATGGGATTCACCCCTGGGACCCAGTTCTGCCGAGCACAGGGCAGCACACTTGGTGGGCATCACCGTATGTTTTCTTTCTTTCTTTTTTTTCTTTCAAGTAGGCTTCGACACCCAGCGTGGAGCCCAGTGTGGGGCCTGAACTCCCAACCCTGAGATCAAGACCTGAGCTGAGATCAAAAGTCAGACACTTCACCAGCTGAGCCACCCAGGCGGCCCTCACTGAATGTTTTCTGAATGAACCAAGCGTCACATCTAGCCCCGGGCGCTCACCTTGCATCAGGTACTCAGTACCGTCCTCCAGGATCTGTTCTGGCAGCGTGTTTCCTGGGGAGCTGAAGAGGGAGGGGCTGAGCCCAAGGATCTCGCTCGGGTGGCCTGTCACAGCCCAGCTGTTAACCTGGGGAGGCCCCGAGGCCAGCGAGCTCCCTGAAAAGGAAGCATCAGGCCTGAGGATGTGTCAGCCCCGCACAGCAGCTGGCTTCGAGGAGGTGGTGCTGGGCACTGGGAAAGGTGACTCTGCCAATCGCTCACTTGGAGCGCTTGGGAGAGGAAATTAAGAGACAAGATGCCCGGCATGATGCTGTGGATGGCCAAATCCAAAACCATCAATATCTGGTGTGCCAAATATGATAGATTGATTGTAGCTCCCCGGAGCTCTGTGTTAAGAAAGATTCTGAGGCAGTCTCTGGGCTCAACAGAAAGAATGATGGTTGATTACTAACGTCTGCCATAGCAACCGATGGCTCAGCGATAGCAGGTAAGCTTACAGGGCCCTGCCCGCAGCAGCGGTCCTGGGCTCCTCCCCGCCAGTAGGCCTCAGGAGGAAACGACCAAGGACGGCCCCCACACTAGCCTACAGGGAGGACAGACAGATCCAGTCACCATGGGGGCTGCCCTCTGGGGTCCAGGCAGGAAGCCAAGGGTCAGCATCTGGGGACTCCTTGTCCACTTCCTCGCTGGAATCGTAGAACACCATCTTTTGTCTGCAAGAGGTAGAATTCAAGAGGCAGACCCGGAGCCCTGGGCTGGGAGCTGCATGTGACCTGGGGCGAGCCGTTTCTCCCTGGGGCGTCTTGGTGTCACCCACTGTGATTGAAGATGGGGGTCGCTTTGTGCTGGCTGCTGGGGGGTGGGGCGGGGCGGGCCGGAAGCTTAATCAGCTGAGGCGCCTGCCCTCAAGGGGCTTCAGATTGTGAGGAGAGGCAGGTGTCATGGGGTGCTGGTGACACAGGGGGCAGGGCCGTGATGGGTGGCGTTCCAGGAGGACAGAGAAGGTGGACAAGGCAGGGGGGAGGACCACACTGAGGTCAGCCGGAAGGGTGGAGGCTTTCTAGGGGGATGAGGGAAACAGGCTTGCCGGGAAGAGGGATCAGAGGGTGAAAAGCCCAGAGGCGGCAAGAGTGTGGCTCCTGTGGAGTGGCACATATTTCGTGGTGTTAAGGGTAAGATTCATGGGCGAGGGGCAACAGAGAGGGCTGGCAGGATGAACCAGGGCCGGGGAAGTTCTATCTGGGCTCTTCCCCATGGGCACTGAGGGAGGCCTTAAAGCCACGAGCTGATGTGACCACAGTCTGTGGTTAGAGAAGTCAGTCAGGCAACTAGGGAGGACGGGCTGGAAGGGGTGAGGCAGGAGGCAGGGAGGCTGGTGAGGGGCTGCAGCCCTGGTCCGGCAGATGGGAAGCAGGGCCCTCCTTGGAGCCTCAACCGCCTGCACCAAGCTAGGCCCACAGAGGTACTCTCTCCACAGATACCAGCGAGGATGTAAATCAACCTCGCTTCTCACTGCCCCTCAGCCATTCCAGGCCACACACCTCAGCCTCCCCCACTCAGAGCCCTTGGGGTTCCCTTACCTGGGACAGGGCTGTGTCCTGTTGAGAAAATGGATCCCCTCGGCCCCTTGTTGGGCCTTGAAGGCAAGGTAGGGCCCATTACCCTGGGCACTGACTCTGCAACAGCAGCCTACGGGGGCAAGTCGGGATGCTTACTCCTGTGACTGGAACACCTCCTGGGACTCACAGACACAGGGATGCAGAGGTGCCGGGGCCTGCTACAGCCTCTCCCGCCCAGATCCTAGCAAGACCTCAGGCTGCGGGGCCTCTGCGTGAGGCTCCAGGACAACCCGAATGACCCCTGGGTTTCTGGAACCCTACCTCTTTCTCAGAAGCTGGAAGGGAGCTAAAATCCTGAAGTGGAATAGTGTCGATGAAAATGACGATAGCAAAGACAAGGACAGAGTGCTTACCGTGCCAGCGAGGTTTTAGACATTTTACGTGGCAGTCGGCAGCCCTGGGCTGAAAGGCGCCATTTTTACAAGCCTTTCCCAGTTAAGTGAACAGAGGGGATAGAACAGCTCAGGGCCTTGCCTTCCAAGCACCCCTTTCTCGCCTGGCTCCCTGCTGGGTGTGTGTCTGCAACTTTTCAACCTGGCACACGGACCAGAGTCACGAGAGCGACTGCCTGCCCTCCCCCAGTTCTGTGACCCACAGCCTCACATGAGGGCCACACTGAGGCTGTCCCACAACAGAGCCTGAGAAGAAAAGAGAACAGGGAAAGAGGCCTGAGACAGCGTCTCTCTTGTGCACCATGGAGTCCCCAGCTACTGGGACCGGACTCAGGACATTGCTGGTACCTGACAAGCAGTGTATAAATAACCGGCTAAGATAACAGTGAGGAAGGAGACCAACTTGAGATGTCACAGTGGATGCTGTTCTCAGCCATGTCCAGCAACGTCAGCCGGGACCTTCCTCCCTTTCTGTCATCTTGAGGCAGGGCCGATGCAGCTTTGGGGTGACTGCTGGAGGTGGTGCATCTTGAAGGAGTGGTGGTCCTCCCCACATTTCCTCCTTGCTGCTCTGGGGATGGGGTTACCCACTTCTCGGGCTTGTCCAGGGCCAGGCAGCGGCGAGGCTTCTGGGCCCGGGTCTGGCGTTCTGGGGGAGCAGAGAGACAGGCGTCAGAGGGGGCCAGAATATGGCTCAGATGGGGGGCTATCTTCGCTCTGGGTCCCACAACCTATTCAAAGCTTTGCCCAGGTAAGCCTGGGCCTCAGTTGGAGATCAGCTCAATGTAGGCTCCCTTCCCCTGCCCACACGTTAGAATCATCTTGTGAGCTCTGGAAAAATACTGATGCCCAGGTTCCACCCCAGACCACTGGAACTTGAATTTCAGGGTATGAGGCACAGAGATAGGCATTTTTTTTTAAATTTTTTTAACGTTTTTATTTATTTTTGCGACAGAGAGAGACAGAACATGAGCAGGGGAGGGCCAGAGAGAGAGGGAGACACAGAATCGGAAGCAGGCTCCAGGCTCTGAGCTGTCAGCACAGAGCCCAATGCGGGGCTCGAACCCACAGACTGTGAGATCATGACCTGAGCCGAAGTCGGACGCTCAACCAACAAGCCACCCAGGCGTCCCTATAGGCATTTTTTTTTTAAGTTTATTTATTTACTTCAAGAGAGAGAGAAAGCACGAGTAAGGGAGGGGCAGAGAGAGAGAATCCCAACCAGGCTCTGCATTGTCAACACAGAGCCTGATGTGGGGATCAAACTCACGAACCAGGAGATCATGACCTGAGCCAAAACTAAGAGTCTGACCTTTAACTGACTGAGCCACCCAGGAGCCCCAGGGACAGGCATTGGGCTTTTTTTTTTTCTTTTTCTTTTTTTTTTTTTGAGAGAGAGAGAGAGGGCACAAGTAAGTGAGTGGTGGAGAGAGAGAGAGGGAAAGCTAGAGCGAGAATCCTATGTGGGGAAGAGAGAGAGAAGCGGGGTTCACCTGAAGCGGGGCACGAGCTCACCCGAAGTAGGGCTTGGACTCACAAACTGTGAGATCATGACCTGAGCTGAAGTTAGATGCTTAACCAACTGAGCCACCCAGGTGCCCCAGGGATAAGCATTTTTAAAAGTACCCTGGATGATTCAATTAGATATGCAGCCGAGACTGGAAATCATTGTTTAGGTACAAGTCCCATTTTAAAAACATGTAAACTGAGGCATGTGGAGGGGAAGGGACACATAGCGAGTCAGTAGCAAGGCTGAGGCCAGCCCTAGGATGCTTGCTTTCCACACTTGGGTCTTTCCATCACCCCGCGCTCCCTGATGTCCTGGCCCAGGATGCATGACTGGGTGTAAAGACTACGTGCTAACAGCAGCTTCCACTCACTGAGCGCTGACCATGTGCCTCTCCACTCAGCATTGCTCGAGGGGTGTGTACACAGGCTCATCCTTAACACCACCCAGTGGCAGGTACTACAATTTCCAGACCAGGAAGCTGAGGCTCGGAGGAGGAAAGTAACCGCTCCAGGGGCTGGGAGTTGAACCAGGTGGGTCTGTCTCACTGTAAAGCCTGGTCAGGGGCTCTGGGTTGCTGCCTGGGCCTCCCCGGAGTAAGAACGGCTCTGGGGAAGGAGCTCTGCTCCCAGTGACCCGGCTTCCTGTCTAGCCTCACTTGTACCTGACGATCCGGTCAGTTTCTTCTTCCCAGGTTTCCGGCAGCCTCCCTGAAGACGGGACTTCCTCCAGTGTGGGGAGGGCGAAGGGGTGGAGCGTCTCGGCTTTGCTGGGCCCACGGCCGGGTTCCGAAGCAGCCCTGCACAGGACGGAGAAAGACTCAGGTCGGATGGCCCCAACCAGCTGACTTTACAAGTGTGGAAACTGAGCTCCTGGGAAGAGATCGGATGGATGGGTGTGAGGCTGCACATCCAGGCAGTACAGGTACAGGGCGAGAAGTCAGGTGTCCCCAGGGCCATCCTGGGCCTCTGCCAAGAGGGAAGACAGGCTCAGCGCTTCCCAAATGCTTCCCCGGAGGCCTCATCCCCAACCAATGCCTCCTCCTACCTTCCTCAGGGCAGTGAAGACTCCGCTGCCCACCCTGGCTTGCCTGGGGCCTATCAGGCCTCTCAACTGTCCTTTGTTAGCGTCTCCCAAATGTACCACTTCTGTCTACAGCCTCGCCCTCAGTGCTAGCTCGGTCTGTCCGGTCATCCTGTCCAGATCACTCCTAAAGGCCTCCTCGCTGACCTCCCTGACTCTAACCCAATCCCACACACTAGATGTCAGGCTCGTCTTCCAAAAAAAAAAAAAAAAAAAAATCTGATCCTGGCTTTCCCTGGCTCAAAGCCCTTCAGGGTCTTGGACCCTCACCTCACCTCCTCTCACTGTGGCCCGTGGATTTTTTATGCCGGAAACAAGGACGGCTCCCGGCACACGGGGAACAAGCGGCTTGTTCCAGGCACCGTGTGACACTTTCTATGTGTATTAACTCATTTAAGCCTCATGACGAACACAGGAAGGAAGTACAGGTGACCCTGAACAAGCAGGGTTAGGGGCGCCCATCCCCCTGCGCTGTGGAACATCCACCTCTAATTTGGACTCTCCAGGAACTTCACTACTAATAGCCTATTGCCGACCAGAAGCCTGACCAATAACATAAACAGTTGACTCACATATATTTTGCATATTATATGTGTTATCTACTGAACTCTTACCACAAAGTGAACTAGAGAAAAGAAAATGTTAAAAAACCGTAAGGAAGAGAAAATACATTTACAGTTCCGTACGATATTTCTCCCGAAGTGCCTGTGTAGAGGTGAGTCCATGTGGTTCAAACCCATGTTAGTCCAGGCTCAACTGTGCTAGTATTTTGCAGCCATGGAAACTGAGGCATTGAGAGGCTAAGGTCCCGAGACCTGTGTCCGCGTCAGGATCCGGTTCAAGAACCTCGCGCGTCATCTTGATGTTACGCGGTCCCTCCAAGCGTGCCCGCTGCTGGCCTGTCCCAGACCTTCCACAGGTGTCTCCTCATACACGCCCATTGCTGCTTCTGCCTGGTGGGGTCCCCCTGCCCCTATCCTCCAAGGCCCAGTCGCAAGGCCCCTCCCCGCCACAGTCTTCCCAGATGCCCCTAAGTTCACGGCATCACACGCATCTCTCTGTCTCTGTCCCCTCGGCCAGGCTCTGAGAGGCCGGAGGGCCTGGACTCATCTAAGTCACTCACTCGGTGCCCCCGACGGCAGCACAGCTCTTGGTCTGTGGCAGGCATTGGGAGATGGGGACTGAACTTACTTACCCCCAAGTCCGCCTTCCCCATTGGCGGTGTGGAATTTGAGCAAGGCCTTGGCCACATCGATGTTTTTCTGGAGGTACTGAATGTAGTGCAGGACGTGCAGGAGAATCTCCTTCTGCCCTCAAAAGAAAGACAAGGCTGAGCACCAGAGTGGGGTCCCACGACAGTGTGAGGCTACTGGGGACCAGAGACAGAAAGGCTCTGGGACCGCGTTCCCCACCCCAACAATTCCTCCACTGGCAGAGGTGCTCCTATTCTGCTGTTTAGTCCTTGCTGCCGCTCAGGGAGACTTCTGTTACAGCTAAGGAAACTGAGGCTCAGAGTGCTAACGCTAAGGTGAAAGAGAGGAAGTGGCAGTGCTGGGATCTGAACTCGGGTCCGCCTGCCTCCTGGCCCAGTTTTTCAACACACACCATCTGGCTTTCCACCCCTGACCCTTCGCGTATGCTGTGTTCTCTACCTGCAAAGCCCCCCTCCCCCCTCCCCACAGACCCCTGCTCTGGCTTCTCCACCTTTGAGCCTTACTTAGCACAGTGGTCTCCCCTTCCAGAAACTTTCCACCTCCCTGACCCCTCTCACCCAGGCTGGGTCAGATGTCCCTCCTCAGCATTCTTGTAATACCCTGGGCCTGTTTTATAATTACCTGTTTATGCGTTATTTTCTCTCATTGACCTTGAACTAGTTGAGGGTAGAGATTGTAGCTAAGCGATTCCTGTATCCCTCACTCACAGAATAAAGAGGTAGCTTAGCCAGTGTTCGCTGAAGATTGACCTCCCCCGTAGCACTGAGCATGATGCCTTCTGCCCAGCAGGCATCAGCCAGCCAGCCAGCCAGCCACCAAGTACTGACTCAGTTGGTATTGGAGGCACGAAGCTCAAACAGACCACTACCCACTGAGGGCCAGGTATGCAGGGGTGAACCAACACACTTCTGTTTACCTTCCTGGAATTTATAATCTAGGGAGGGCAGTGGGCCTCAATAAACTCAGAAATGATGCAAAATTACCAACCGTGTGATAAGCATTCCGAATAAGAGTGTAACAAGAGATTCTGAAAGTGGACCTGAGTGTCTGAAAAAGCATTTAAACGGAGACCTGAAGAATGACAGGGGTTAGCCTGGGGAAGAGGAGAGGGAAGAATGCCAGCAAGTATTTCTTGGATTGAACTGGATCCCTAGAATAACAACAAAACCATTAGCAGTAATCTTCCAAACCTGAGATCAGGAAACACGATCCCACAAAGGGAAATGTGTGAAACCATTCCAGAAGATATAACGCCGATGGTCGCTGAAATGATCTGACCTGATCCACGGAAGGAAGCTGTAATCTAACTAAGGAATATGTGTGACACAGGCAGGAGACTATGTATTACTTTGGAAGGACCTGGGCCCCGTGTGGCACTTCCTGGCTGGGTATTGGGAGCAGGCCACGTTACCTCTTTGTGCCTCAGTTTTCTCATCTGTGCAGTGGGAATGAGGATATTCACATAGGCTCCGAGGATCATCGTTAGGACTGAATAAACTAGTGTGTGTGAAACTGCCCAGCACAGAGCCTGATACACTTTGGGTGAGAACACTTTCATCAGGTTCTCAAAGGATTAAGTGAGGACCTTTTCTAACTTTGAGAACCAAACTGTGGGTTTCTCAAGATCAGGTGCGGTATCTCCAACACCAGGCTTGACACACGATTGGCACTCACTAAGCTAAAATGTTTATGAACTATAAAGTGATATGTAATGTTTTTTATTACTGGTATAATTTTTTAGTGTTTATTTCTGAGGGGGGGGGAGGGGCAGAGAGCGAGAGACACACAGAATCCAAGGCAGGCTCCAGGCTCTGAGCTGTCAGCACAGAGCCTGACGGGCTCGAACTCACAAACCGTGAGATCATGACCTAAGCCGAAGTCGGATGCTCGACCGACTGAGCCACCCAGGCGCCCCATACTGGTATTGTTTTTATGCAGAAGGCAATTGGGCATCAATTCAGACTCCAAGACCAAAGGCTCAGTGATCAATACTTCAGGAAGGTTAGTATGGGGACTACCAGCAGAGGTTCAAATCCCGGAGACCTTCTGAAGGGAAGATAGATGGTCCTGTAACATTCTCAACTCAGGGAATTCAGGCACTCATTCATCTACTCGGTCTTTCATTCACAAACACCTATGGAGCACTGAATGACAGAACCGTTGAGGAGGTGAGCCTTTGGAATGCCCCAAACCTGACTCTCTCTCTCTCTGCTATTAACCAGCTGTGTCCTTGACCCCTCTGTGCTTCAGAGGGGTGAGTTCCGCCAATGGGGAACTCATGCTGGGAACTCTGTGAGTTCCCAGAGGATGGGTCCCAAGTTTCTTTGCCTCCCCTTGTTGAGACGAGAACAGCTTCTGACATCCAACCGTCTTTCCATAACCAGCTGATGAATGAACGAATGACAGGATGGAATGAGAGGAACGAGAGCGAGAAAGCATCACACCAGGACTTCCAGATCTTTGAGTCCCTTATTAAGTTGCTCCCAGTGGCGGGAGCAAGGTGTCAGCTCAGCACTGAATACTTTTATTGAGGAGCCACTGCGGACGCCCAGAGAAGCCTTATCTATCTCTACCTCGCGGAGGAGATGCCCACAGGACACAAAACAAGGGACTCACAGAGAGGGAACCGACATTTGTTCATGGCTATTATGTCATTTTGGCCTCACAGTATTGCTGGGTAGTAGATGTTACTGTTTCTTGTTTTACAGCTGAGAAGCATGATGCTGGAGAGGCTGACACGCTGAGCGCCCGGCCCAGAGTCCTATCGTTTGGCGGCTGAAGGGCTCAAACCCATGGCTGTTTGAGTCCCAAAGTGATGACCTTTACCAGGCTCCTTGCCGATTTTCCCCTCCCAGGTTCCCCTGCCTCCTTTGCAAAAACAGACCCCCCCCCCCCCCGCCACCACCACCACCCGTCTTCTGGTCATGGGATCACAGAAATGCCCCATCGAGGGCGCCGTCCCTGAAAGGGCCTGTCGAGGGGTCCCAGCATGAGGGAGGCTAAGCTGGTTACTGATATTTTCAGATCTGCCTCCCACGTCCGCCTCCTCTCCCTCGGTCCCCATACCTTGGTGAGCTTCTTGGTACCCTTCTTCAGGGCCATGGGTAGCAGCAATGCCAGCTCCTGCAGTTTGCTGGTGTGGTTTTTCCTTTGCCTCCTGTTTTGGGCCAAGAGCCGGTTTGGGTTAGGACAGCCAAAATGGAAATTGGCCCCTGACCCCCAAACCACTGGTCTCAGTGTTCCCCTTCTCAGAGAAGCTCCCCGCCCCTGACACCCCAGACAGAATCCTCACCCCCTCGGTCATCAAATCTCACCCGTTCCCCTTGCAATCCCTTCTCTCCACCCCCAGCCCCTGGCCTGGTCCACATGTTGACATTCCCTTAGCTCTCCCGGCCTCCTGTCTGGCCTCCTCCAGCCCATACTGTCTCCTAGAGTCAGGGTGATCTTTCTGAAAACCAGATCTGCCCACGGTTTTCTCATCGGTGCAGTGGGAATGAGGAGATCCATTCAGGCTCAGAGGATCATCAATAGGACTGAATAAATCAGTGTGCGTGAAGCCACCCAGCACAGAGCCCGATATGTTACTTGACTAATAAGTGCTTCAAATCTCTCAACACCATCCTATTATTAAAGGTCAAGTTTGGGGCGCCTGGGTGGCTCAGTCGGTTGAGCATCCGACTTCGGCTCAGGTCACGATCTCGCGGTCCGTGAGTTCGAGCCCCGGTTCGGGCTCTGTGCTGACAGCTCAGAGCCTGGAGCCTGTTTCAGATTCTGTGTCTCCCTCTCTCTCTGACCCTCCCCCGTTTATGCTCTGTCTCTCTCTGTCTCAAAAATAAATAAACGTTAAAAAAAAATTAAAAAAAAAAAAAAAGGTCAAGTTTAAACTCTGAACACAGCTTTTATAATGCCCCTCAAGGCTGGGGCGCCTGGGTGGCTTGGTCGGTTGAGCGTCCGACTTCAGCTCAGGTCATGATCTCACAGTCCGTGAGTTCGAGCCCCGCGTCGGGCTCTGTGCTGACAGCTCAGAGCCTGGAGCGTGTTTCAGATTCTGTGTCTCCCTCTCTCTCTGCCCCTCCCCCGTTCATGCTCTGTCTCAAAAATAAATAAACATTAAAAAAAAATAATAATGCCCCTCAAGGCCTGGCTCTGCTGACCATCCTGGTCTCATCTCTTACTTTCTTTGGTTCTCCCCCATCAAGTGACTCTAACTCCACAGGACAGGTGGGATACCTCTGCTAAGGTCCCTCAGCCCCATGCTCACGCACTTCTCTGGGCCCTGCTCTGAGCTGAGAGCTGGTGGAGGGGGGAACCACTGTATCTCTAGCATCTAGAACAAGGTCTGGCATGCCGTGGGAACTCGGCACATCTTTGCTAGATAAATGAATAAGGGCATGGCAGAAGCTGACTCCTGGGGGGATGCAGAACTTCCAGGATCTAATCCCTGAATCCATAATTCATCACATATCTCTGTATACACACCTCCACCCCAATCTTGACAGATGGAGACACAGAGACAATGGAGCCTCTCTCCCAAATTACACACCATTGCCACCACTCCCATGACTCCTTTTGAATGCCCAGATCCCCCCGTTTCCACCCATCTTTGTCTCACCTTCCTTGGGGCTCAGTTCAATTGCCACCTGCCCCAGGCAGCCCCTGGCGACAACCCTTGCCTTCCTCCCTTGCTCTGAATGGCCACAGCACTTTGTCACCTGCAGCATGGCCACGCCCAAAACACTCCCTTGATTATAGCCAGATGTTTAGTTCCTACTCACACATCCACAAACTAACACCTCCTCCTTTTCAGGCCCCGCGCTGGACACCACGGAAGGTGAGAGAAATCACTGTCATTGCCCTCGAGGAGATGGGGGAGTAGTGTGGGACACACACTTATCTCCCTAACCAAACTCTGGAGCTCTAAAGAATCTTTCTCACTCATTCACTTAGCAATTACTTATTGGGCACCTACTATGTGCCAGGAATGGTGATAGGTGATAGGGATAAACGTATATAAACAAAGGGACACCTGGGTGGCTCAGTTGGTTAAGCATCTGACTGCAGCTCAGGTCATGATCTCATGGTTCGTGGGTTCAAGCCCCACATCGGGACCTATGTTGACAGTGCGGAGCCTGCTGGGGATTCTCTCTCTCTCTGCCCCTCCCCTGCTCTCTCTCTCTCTCAAAATAAGTAAGCTTTATTTTAAAAGTATAAAAAACAAAATACAGCCCCTTCTAGAGCCCACAGTACACTCAGGGATAAAGGCATTAATCAAATTGTCACACAAACAAACATAAAATTCCAACTGGGACCAGAAACAGCTATAAAACTTACTGGGGAGGGGAGCCTTGCAGATGAAAATGTGGGGCCCCTTTTTCAAAAATTAAGAATTTCTACATGGTGAGAGCAGAGCATCAAACCAAGAATCAGGCTCTGCCAAGCACAGGGCTCTATAACTGCATGAGTTGCACACCCATGAAGTTGGCCCCGATGGAGACAAAGACACCTGCTTTGTGTTAGGAGAACTTGTAACAGGTGTCTTTGATCTAATCGGAGGTTTTCCCTGAGGAAGTAAACCTGGCCAAAACCTGTGCTGAAGGATGAGTGGAGATGGATAGGTGAAGAGAGAACAAGAACATTTCAGATAGAGGGAACATGTGCAAAGGCCCTGTGGCACGAGGAAGCATGGAGAACTCAAAGGAAGTAAAGCTGCCAGTGTCCTGGCCCACAGAAAGCAAGGGGTCTTGTGGGGTGACACAAGGCTGGAGAAGATAGGGGCCAGATGAGGCAGGGTCTCAGAGGCTCATGGTGCAGAAGAGTTTTGCCCTTATCTAAAGACCAACAGGAAGCCATAAAAGGGCCTTACACAGGGGATGATATCATTAGTGTACCCTCTCAAAACTGCTATGAATACAGAAGACTATGCATATTAGTCAACTGAATGGAGGAATAAAAGAAAAACAAATCTCTGGTCTCAAGTTACTTCCTGGTAGAAACCACAACTTTGAGGGGCTAGGGTGTTAGCGTTCTATCCTTGGAGGAAAACTGGGTTAGGCTGACCTCTAAAGTCCTGTCGGGCCCTGATATTTACTTTTTGCATACCACTTTCCTTCTGTTCTAGAGGAGCCCCTGGAAGCCCCAGCGAGAAGCAAGGAAGGCAAGCAAGGAAGAAAAAAGTGTCCAGGCCTATTTAAGTTCAAGGTGTTATTTGACCATGTCTGGGAAAAACAGTTTCATTTCAACTGTATGTAGTCCCTGGGTGTTTACTCGGGGTTTTGCAAAGCACCGAGAGAGCCTTCTGTGTGCAAACACAGAAGTTCCAGGAAAAAAATTTACAGGGAGAAAAAGGATGACTAGGCATCACAAAATCTTGGCATCTCGTGAGCAGTAGTCCTGAATAGGTGTAACCTGGGGTCTGCCCCCAGGGGCCTCTGGGCTCCGGGCACTTCCTCCCAGGGCTGCCTCTTTCCTTACTGGATGGTTCGGGTTTCAGATGAACTCTTTCCTCATAGTGTCTATAATTTTCACCCGCTAATTCCAGCTCTGCCCTCTGGGGCTTCAGGAACAGGCCAGCTGCAGCCACATGGGTCCTTTTTCCGTTTCTCTAAACCGCCAAGTTTCTCTCTGCCTTAGGGCTTTTACTATTCCTCCACCTGGAATGTTCTTTTGCCCTAATTGTTGTATGGCTGGTGTGTTCAGCACCTAGCTTAAATATGACCCCCTCAGAGAGGCCTTTTCTGACCAACTGATCGAACTAAACACATTCTTTGTCACCTCCCCACATCATTTATCAGAACCTGAAATCTTTCTTCATTATAAATACCACAGGGCAGGGATTTTGGTCTTTTTTATTAATTGTTTTATCCCACACTGACTTATCCATTAGGTACAGTAAGTACAGTACATAAATCTGGTGCCGCTTTTAAGGGCTCATGAAAATATTTTCTTTTTTCTTTGGAGATTTTGTTTTTAAGTAATTTCTACACCCAATATAGGGCTTGAGCTCAAAACCCTGAGTTCAAATGTTGCATGCTCCCCTGAGTGAGCCAAACACCCTAAAAATGTTTTAATTTCTTTTAAAATTGATACTGATGTTGTTGTAAACTATAATTTAAAATATGTTTTTGGGGGCGCCTGGGTGGCTCAGTCGGTTAAGCATCCAACTTTGACTCAGGTCATGATCTCTCAGTCTGTAAGTTTGAGACCCGTGTCAGGCTCTGTGCTGACAGCTCAGAGCCTGGAGCCTGCTTTGAATTCTGTGTTTCCCTCTCTCTCTCAAAAGTAAATAAAACATGAAAATTTTTAAGGGGCGCCTCGGTGGCTCAGTCGGTTGAGTGTCCGACTTCGGCTCAGGTCATGATCTCACAGTCCGTGAGTTCGAGCGCTGTGTTGGGCTCTGTGCTGACAGCTTGGAGCCTGGAGCCTGCTTTGGATTCCGTGTCTCCCTTTCTCTCTTCCCCTCCTCCACTCGTGCTCCATGTCTCTCTCAAAAATACATAAACATTAAATTAAAAAAAAGTTTTAATACAAAACTTCTTAAAAATTAAAAAAATTTAAGGGGCGCCTGGGTGGCGTAGTCGGTTAAGCGTCCGACTTCAGCCAGGTCACGATCTCGCGGTCCGTGAGTTCGAGCCCCGCGTCAGGCTCTGGGCTGACGGCTCGGAGCCTGGAGCCTGTTTCCGATTCTGTGTCTCCCTCTCTCTCTGCCCCTCCCCCGTTCATGCTCTGTCTCTCTCTGTCCCAAAAATAAATAAAAAACGTTGAAAAAAAAATTTAAAAAAAAAAAAAATTAAAAAAATTTAAAATACATTTTTAATGGAGGAAGGGGTTCAAGGAGGCAAATGGCCCAGGGCCCATGAAAGTCATGTGTTGCCCTGACTATATCCCAGCTCCTAGAATAATGACCAGCACTAAGTGTTCAACAAAAAATTATTGAATTTATGGATGTTCCTTCTGTCTTCTGATGGCCTCAGCCTTTGAAATGGCAAATGACTCTATTTCTTGGGTTTCCTCTTCCCTGAGCTAATCAGGCTAACCCCTCCCTAGTTCTTTTATTTTACGGGAGCTGGAAGAGCCAGTCCAAATATCTCGTATTAGATATAGGAAAACTAAGGCCCAGATCCTAATGTGCAGACATTTAAGAGTAAGAGCTGCCCCAAAGTGGGACAAAGCAGGGGGCAGTGCCCGGAGGCAGCATAATAGTTCGTTATAAGCTCCAGCTTTTGAATAAGACAGATCTAGATGGAAATCCCAGCTCTGTCACTTGCTGTGTGACTTTGGAAAAAATTTTGATCTGAGGCTGTTTTAAACTAATTTATAAAATGGAGGTGGCTAGAAAATTTTATCTTGTCTGGAGGGTGTTGAGCATAACACCTGGCACATTGAGAGTGCTCACAAAATGTTCGAGATAGAAGGTGAACGGTCATTTGTCAGAATTTTCTAGGGAGAAAGGATGCCGAAGGAGGGGGTGGAAGGTTGACAAACCTGTTGGTTTTGGTTGATGAACATTTAATCCCCCTTGTCTGGTAATAATTTCCTTTGGAACCACCCCTCCCCCACTCTAAGTCTATGTGGCCCAGAAAGGTCAAACCCAACCTCCCCCTCCACTCCGCACCATAGAACTAAGGTCCAGCTAAGAAGAGTCACGGTGATTGGTTCGGGATCGGGGTCCTAACCCAGCTTTGGCCAATCGGAATCAAGGGTCCTGGAAAGAGACTCCCTGCTGGGGTTGTCAGCCTGGCAGGATGTGGTTCTGGAGCTTCTGGAAGCCATCTTGCCCTCACAAAGAGAGAGCCTGCTTAAGAAGGGAGCCAACAGAGGGCAACAGCAGAGGCAAGCGAGGCAGGTTCCTTGCCTGGACCCAGCCAAGCCGGATGCCCCTGAATTTTTTGTTTAAAGGACCCAATGAGGAACCAATGACCCTTTTATGTTTAAGCTGGTTTCAGCAGGTTTCCCGTTAATTGCAACTAAGAGTCTTTATTAATACAATGACCAACACCCTCCCCCCATCTAGAAAGGGGGAAAAGGGAATACATTGTTGGTGACCTCTGGGATTCCAGGAGGAATGGGCAGCAGGAAAGGCATTCTTCATTTTCTTCATAGTGCTCCTTCTGAGCACAGAACCTAAGTCAAGAACCTGAACAAAGCAGATGCTGAATTTTAGAGTTAATAAATGAATGGAGAGATGGATGGGCAGTAAGTCATTTGGGGAGACAATGGGGATAAGATGAGCTGTGGCTCTCTTTTCTTTAGCCAGGCTTTGGAGGGAAGGAGAAACCGACCCAACCCTCAATCTGCTGTGAAAATCCCCTCTATGAGATTCCTGGCCCTTGATAGGTGTTTGCCGGATGAATGAATACAGGAAAAAAAGAAAGGCAGGAGGGCGTTTAAGAAACTCAGAAGGTCAAAGCCTGCAAGGGTCTCAGAGATGATCTTTGGCAACCACCTCAGAGTTCTTTCATCTTGAAAATGGCGGTAATATTCGCCCATACTCCCTTCTGCGGTCGTAAGGATTAAAGAATATCATACAAACAAAGGGCTTAGGGGAGAGTCTGACAAACAGTAAACGCTCAGTAAACATTATCGTTATTATTCAACAAGAGTGGCCGAAGCTGTAAGGGAGACAGACAGGGTAGAGCCCTTACCTCTCACTGGGACCCAGGGGACTGGCTCTGGGCCATTCAGGGGAACACAAGTGTCTACTGGAATGCCACATCTGCAAAGAGGGAAAAAAAGAAAGAATTATTAGTGACCTCTGGGATTCCAGGAGGAATGGCTAGCAAGGTGGGCAGCCTTCATTTCCCCCAAGTTGTTCCTTTGAGCACTCAGACAGCCCAAGGGTCCCCGACCCCCACAAATATGGGCCCAGAGACCAAAGTCAAACCCCTGAACTCTCAACCGAAGTCCCTGAATCCCAAACTGTAAATTTGGGCCAAGTTGTGATCTGTACCTAAAACTAAACACACATTCCCACACTTTAACTTCAGAACTTCTGTCTTAATAGTGACACGTCACACGGCCAGGCCTGCAACCTGGCTTGAGCTCTCTAAACGGTGAGGTTAAGATGCAAAAACCATGACCTGAAACTCTCAAAGTGAAGATCTAAAACCCCCAGAGATGCCCTCCCAAACCTAAAAACCCTCAACAGTAATACTGAGATACTCTAGACCCCCGAACTGGCTACTTCTGATCTCCAAATACGACCCCAATCCCAGTCCAGTTGAGATCACAGACCACAAACCTTAACAGAGAACCCAAACCCTAAAATAAGAAACCCAAAAGCCCCCAGAGCAAACCAGAGTCTCCCACGGTGACGTTGGATCCAAACACAAAGACCTCCAGACCCCAGAACTATCCTTTCAGATCTTCAAATTGTGACCCCCCCCAACCCTACAATGGAGATCTCACAAGTGAGTCCCCAAACTGACGCCCCGTACTCAGCGTGGGGACTCCAGGCCCCGAAATTTAAGCCTCAAACTCCCAAATGGTGACTTCAGCCCCGAAATCTCACACCTCCTACTCCACACTGGGATGCTAGATCCCTAAATGCAATGCAAGGCTTCGAACCTCCCATATCAGGCCCCGGGGGCCCCAAGTGATACCCCGGAACTCAAAATCTCCCCAGGATCTCCCGATCCCAACAGGAAAGCTTCCAGTCACAAAGCCCCCACACCTTCAGACTCCAACACTAGTCACTCCCAGATACAAAGCCGGAGATCCCAGGTCCCGGATCCCTATCCGACAGCCCCGACACTCTTCAGGGTCTTCGGTATCCCAAACCTGAGCCTGGACCCCCAAACCTCGGCCCAACCTCAAACCCAGCACCCCCACACCCCCCCCCCCCCCCCCCCCCCGCTCTGCGGCCCCTGGCCTGCCTTGCTCCGAGCACCCGGGCACGTCCTCCTTCCTGTCCCCCTGCACCTCCGGGAGGGAGGCCACGACCACAGAGTGCAGCTCCTGAGCGGACCCCAGGCTCCCCACTTCTGGAGGGCGAGTTCCCCTCGGCCTCCAGCACCCGCCTCAGGACGTGCAAAATGGCGCGAGGCCCCCCCTTGTGGTTTCACGCCAGCTCCACGCTCAGGAGCCCGATCGGACAGCGTCCGGCGCGCCTCCTGGGAGGCGGGCTGCGCCCGCGAGCCTCAGGCCGGCCTCGGCCACCGCGCTCCCCACCCGGGCGTGGGGTGGCCGCGAACCCCCTTAGCTCGAGGCTCCCGGGCGAGGCCCGTGGAGGGGAGCAAGAGCGAGCTCCTGAGGCCAGGCCACGCCCCCGCCGGTTCCCGCCAAGGTGTGCGGGGCACGAGACTGCAGAGGCGAAACGGCAGGGTGCGAGGGGCCGTGCGCAAGCGCGCCTGGGGACGGGCCCGGTCTTCCAGCGCCCGCGGGAGCTTCGCCTCGCGCCTCCAGACAAGGCCCCTGCCGGTGCGCGCCAAAGGGCCAACCAATCAACGCTCAGGCAGCTGCCCGCCTCCCCGCCCCCGTCTGGCCTCGCCCCCTCAGCTGATTCCTGAGGTCCAGGACCCCGGGATCCCGAGGAGGCGGAGTCTCCCCAACTGCCGACTCTCAGGAGCAGAGAAGGATCTGGCCAGGGTCCTTTCCGGCCTTCATTCCACCTTTTCCCTTCGGCGCATAGCTGAGGAAGGCCTGCTCGGTGCCAAGGATCGTGCTGGAGGCTGGGAATTTCGCTGCGGTCCTCCCCGCGCAGTCGGGAAGCTCACAGCCCTTGAGACTCTAGTGAAGCAGTGGCTGCGTTAAAGAGCGATAAATTGAGAAAAGATGCAAAGAGGAGGGTCGTTGGAATTGGCCTTCGGGAGCAGGTCCCCTCGCGAAGGTGTATGCTCCTTGATAGAGCAAACTGTCTTTTAGAAACCTCTTTCTGATGGCCCGTGAGGATGGACTGGAAAAGAAGCTTAAGGGAAAGTGATGTAACGACCAAGTGGAGAGACTTGGAGACCCTGGCGTCCAACACATTTCAGTTCAAATCACTTTCTTGCTGTATTGCCATGGAGAAGGGTTTTAATTTCTTTTTGCCTTAACTTTCACGAAGTTGGAATACTACTTGGGTTGTCTGGGGGCGCCTGGGTGGCCCAGTCGGTGAAGCCTCCGACCTCAGCTCAGGTCAAGATCTCCTGGTCTGAGAGTTAGTTCCAGCCTGCGTTGAGCTCTGTGTGGACAGCTCAGAGCCTGGAGCCTGCTTCCGATTGTGTATCTCCCTCTGTCTCGGCCCCTTCCCCGCTTGCACTCTGTCTCTCTCTCAAAAATAAATAAACATTAAAAAAAAAAACAAAAAAAAAAACTTGGTTTGTCTGCAGGGTGTCTGGCACATGGTTAGTATGCAATACATATTTACACAAGACTTATTTACACTGTTCTGGGCGCTTGAAGGAGATACAAAGGTGCCTGTCCTCGTGGAGCTTCTAGGATGTTGACTAGTTCCTAGTTCGTGGGGCTTTCCTCCCTTCTAACACTTAATGTTATCATTTGTAAATTAGGAGGTGGTGGTAAGAAAATCAGGAGGCGGTGGTGGCGATGGAAAAATGTCTGAGAAAGTAGAGGGCACTGTTAATTATTATGTTAATTAGTATAACTAAACGTGCTCTTTCCCAACTCTCCACCGCTCACAAACGTCTCTTGGCAATTTGCTCAATTTCTTCCAAAGGGCCCCGGGCCAAAATGGAGGAGCCTGGACTCCATCTCCCAGAGCGCCTGGCGGGGCGCTCTCTGCGCCTGCGCCGCAAAGTGCCCTCGCCGCCTCCTGGGAGTTAGAGTCGATCTTCTCCCCAGCCCGCCCAGTTTGCTTCCTTTCTCCACCTCCAAGCTTGATCACGCTGCCTTCTGGGAGGTGTAGTCCGTGGCCACTCGGACTCCAATTCCCAGCGGGCTTCGGGGCGGGAACCCGGAAGGGGAGGCTGGAGAGGAGCGAGTGGGGGAAACCCGCGTAGCCGAGAAGAGCTGCGGCGCGGAGAGATGGTGAGAACCCCGAGCGGGGGCTGGGGACGCTGGAAAGCTGGGGCGGAGGTTCGGGGCCGGTGGCGAGAAGGAAGGGGCAGTGGCTAAAGAAGAGGCTGGACGAGGAGAGATCGCTTTGGGGAGGGGTTTGGGAGAAACGGGAGCCGGAGGGAGTAGTAGAAGAATGGGGGCTGGGGAGGGGTCTTGGAGGTGGGGAGGGAGTCGAGCCTTGGGATTGATTGTAAGGGAGCTCCGAGCTGGGGAAGGGAGTCCCGAGTTGGAGAAGGGGCTGGGCGTCCCGGCAGAGGCCCTGTAGGGAGCAATTTCGAGGGGGAGTAGCCTGGGGGATGCGGAGAGGCATGGGAGTCAGGGCTAGATGAATGAGGGGGTCTGTAGGCTCCGAGGGAGAAGCCAGCTGTGGCTGCGGTGGGTTGGGGCCTCTAGATCGGACTGGGGGCAGGAGGGCAAGCTGAGGTGGTGGAAGGAGAGAAATCAATGGTAGAGTGATGTGTTGGTTAGGCTACCGTACTGGGAATGGGTGGAGAGCATGAGATTAGGCGCCTGCATGTAACGATAGTTTGCCTAGACCAGCCAGAGACTCCCAAGAAACTGGACAGTCACAGAACTAGGATAAGACGGCCAGAAAGGGCCACAGAGAGAGAACCTTTTGCACTCGCGTGTCTCCAGTGGGATCTCGAAAAGTGTAGTGGTCGATGTGTACTGGCAGTCCAGCCTTCAGATCTCATTCGGTCCCTCCTTGGTGACCTGAACAAGTCTCCCGTCTCTGAAGCTTGGTGCCCTTATCTGAGTTGTGGGAACAACTTGCCACTGAGAAGAGGGAGGGCCTCTTAAGATGGTTACCCTCTCTTGCAATAAGTCCCCAGTCTCGGAGCTGTTGGTGGGAAGTTCCCCACCCCAGGAATGTGACTGGGTCACAGGTGCTGATGGATTCCCTCCTTATCAGTCCAACCCCGGAGGCAGTTTCTCAAAACCTGGCACTGCTCTGGGCATATCCCGGCTAAGAAGCATGCCATGCCCGGGCTCTCCTCAGTGGATTACAGCTGACATTTATGGTTTAGGAAGTGCCTGGCCCTTTTCTTAGCTCTTGGTGCATATTAACTCATTTAATTCTGGCAACACCCCTAAGGTGTAGGTGCTGTTATTATTTCCATTCTACAGAAAGGAAGCAGAGGCACAGAGAACTTAAGCCACTTTCCTAATGTCATCCAGCATTAAATGGTAGGCTCAGGATTCCAAGCTAGGCGTACTGGCACAGAATCTGCTTTCACCACTGCAATTCAGTCCCTTTGCCTTGTACTGAAACGCCAAGAGTAGGGCAGAGACTCGAGAACAGGGGCAGTCTTCAGTTTGAATTGTGGTTCTGTCATTTGCTGTGTGACCTTGGGCAAGTCTTTTGACTTCTCCTTAACTATGAAATGGGATCAGTAACCCTAGGAAGGTTAGAGGATCCAGGCAGGTCAGCACGTAAAGTTCTTGGAGTAAGTGCTCAATACACATGAGTTAGCATTTTTTGAGCGGGAGCGGGAAACAGACTTGAGAGAGAAAGTGGAAGACAGCGACCAGTGAGGGAGACATCAGCCAGTCTGCCTCCTTTTCGTTCTCTCACAGATTGCCCCCATATCTCACCCTTCTGGTGTCCCACCCACTACCCCTAGGCTCCCATGTCCAAGGGCGACTCCCCAAGGGGGGTTGCTCAGAGACTCAATCTGTCCCCATTCCCATCGCCAGCCAAATATAAATAATTCACTTCCCAGTGCCCAGCCTGGCCCAGCTCCAGGCATTTCAGTGAATAGGAAATATTTCCAACAACTGTGTTTTCTTACCCCAACCTTTGGGTCGTTCCAGCCTCCCCGGGCAGTTAGGTAACTTTGTAATTCATCTTGAAACAGTTTGGTTCATTTGTTGTGAGGCTTCCTGAGTTTATCAGGTAAGTTTTCTGACTCTGATGGGAAAGTTTATGGTTAAAAGCACTGGCCTCAGATACACAGGGGTACAAATCCCTTCCTCTGCGCTGTGTGTCCTTGGCCAAGTTGCATTCCCACTCTGGCCCTCGAGTTTTCCTGTGTAACCTGGGGCCACATTCCAAGCACAGGGCTCTTGTAAGGAGATGATAAGGTAACATACATAAAACGGTTAGTGAATACGAAGTATGAGGTGTTTTTGTGATTTTTATTCTTTCGGGAAAGAAACTATTGAGCATATGCTTTGGAACCAGAACGCTCAGATTTGAATCCCGGCCCCATCACACGCTAGCTGTGTGACTTTAGGCAAGTCACTTAACCCCTCTGGACCTCGGTTTCCTCTTCCAGAAAATGGGGGTTCCTTCCTTGAGTAGTTCACAGTGTTGATAGAGCACCTACTATGTGTAGACTGACACCTTGCCCCCGGGGAGCTTGCTGTTGTCACAGCACTGGTGACATTTGTGCTCATTTTTCGGGTTTGGAATTTCTCTTACTGATTCATTTGCAGCCCCTCATGCTAGCTTTGCCTGCTTGTCCTTGCTTTCAGGGGTCTTTAACCGTTTGTCTTCAGCTCTCAGTGAGTTATCTGAAAACTTACTGGTTTGGGGGTAAAGCGTGCCAGCCTCTCACTTGTCCCTGTGCCTGTATGTCACATCTGGGTCCCCTGGGGTAAGGTGACACTTTGCTCCCCCTTTCCTTTATTTGTCCGTCTTGGGAAATGTGCCTGCTTTCCAAGTCATTTTGCCTTTTCTTAAAATCTTAAATGTGTTTTTCGGCCTGTGCCTGTCCGAAGCTTACTCATACAATGATATTTTTACCATTTCTTTTCTTTTCTTTTTTTTTTATTTTTTCAACGTTTTTTTTTTTTTTTTTTTTTTTTTTATTTATTTTTGGGACAGAGAGAGACAGAGCATGAACGGGGGAGGGGCAGAGAGAGAGGGAGACACAGAATCTGAAACAGGCTCCAGGCTCCGAGCCATCAGCCCAGAGCCTGACGCGGGGCTCGAACTCACGGACCGCGAGATCGTGACCTGGCTGAAGTCGGACGCTTAACCGACTGTGCCACCCAGGCGCCCCTTTTCTTTTTTTTTTAAAGTAGGCTTCATGCCCAGCATGGAGCCCAATACGGGGCTTGAACTCACGGTCCTATGATCAACACCTGAGCTCAACACCTGAGCTGGGGCGCCTGGGTGGCTCAGTCGGTTAAGCATCGGACTTCAGTTCAGGTCAAGATCTCGCGGTCCGTGAGTTCGAGCCCCATGTCAGGCTCTGTGCTGACAGCTCGGAGCCTGGAGCCTGCTTCAGATTCTGTGTCTCCCTCTCCCTCTGCCCCTCCCCCGCCTCAAAAATAAAATAAACACTAAAAAAAAAAAAAAATTAAAGACCTGAGCTGAGATCATGAATTGGAAGCTTAACTGACTGAGCCACCCAGGTGCCCCTATTTTTACCAGTTCTAATGGTATATTTCTAGTAGCTCTGGTAATGCTGTATTATTCCTAAAAGTACAAGTTTTCCTGGCTTGTCACCTGCTCCATGATTCCATCCTAACCCCTCGATTAAGATCATAACCCTCACTATGGGGCTCCTGGGTGGCTCAGTTAGTTAAGCATCTGACTCTTGATTTTGACTCTTGATTTTGGCTCAGGTCATGATCTCATAGTTTGTGAGATCTGATGGCACAGAGCCTGCTTGGGATTCTCTCCCTCCTCCTCTCTCTGCCCCTCCCCGGCTCACGTTCTCTCCCCTCCTCTCTCTCTCAAAAATAAATAAACTTAACAACAACAAAAAAAGATCATAATTTCCACTTCCACTCCCAGTCCTCCTACTCGCCGTATTTGTTTCCCCATAGCGCTTGCCACCTTGGAACTTAACTTACTCTATTTTTACTGTTACTGCCTCCAATTAGTATGTGAGCCCCAGGAAGGCGAGGATTTTTATCTCTTTTTCCCTGCATATCCCCAGTGCCCGGAACAAGCGGCTGGCACACAGTACCTGCTCTGTAAATATCTGTTTCATTAATAGGGGAGACCCAGTACACGACAGGAACAAAGGAATGTCCATATTTTGGTTACTGTGAGGGACTAGGGTCAGTTTCACTTCAGAGTTATTAAATAAAGAGGGACGAAGTCTTTGGTTCGGCCAGTGATTTCCAAACTGTTAGGCAGTCTCACGTTCTCTTAATAATCCCAGAGCCTGGGGGCCCCTGGGTGGCTCTGTGGGTTAAGTGTCTGACTTCGGTGAAGTGTCTTGACTTTCGCTCAGGTCATCATCCCGTGGTTTGGTTCCTGAGTGAGTTCGAGCCCTGCACTGGGCTCTGTGCTGACAGCTCAGAGCCTGGAGCCCGGCTCCCTCTGTCTCTGCCCCTCCCCCACTTGTTCTCTCTCTCTCTCTCTCTCTCTCTCTGTCTCTCTGTCTCTCTCTCTCTCAAAAATAAACAAACATAAAAAAAAATAATAATCCCAGGGGCACCTGGGTGGCTCAGTCGGTTAAGTGTCTGACTTTGGCTCAGGTCATGACCTCACCGTTCATGAGTTCCAGCCCCGCATCAGGCTCTGTGCTGATGGCTCAGATCCTGGAGCCTGCTTCGGATTCTGCCTGTGTGTCTCTCTCTCTGACCCTCCCTGCTCATGCTCTGACTCTCTGTCTCTCAAAAATAAATAAACATTGAAAAAAAATTTTTAACATTCAATAAACAATTGAAAAAATTCAATAAATTCAATTCAATTCAATAAACATTGAAAAAATTAATAATCCAGAGCCTGAACACTGATCCTCTCCTTGGTGCCTAGCTGACACTGAGCACTGTACCAAGGTTAATCTCAGTGAATCATCAACCAGCCCGTGGGTGGGTATTGTTATTATCTGCATTTTACAGTGGAGGAAACTGAGGCACCGAGGGTTAAGCACCCTGCCTATGGGCACATAGGGAAAAGTGGGAAAGCTGGGGTGTCTGCAGGCCCTGCCTGGATTCTTTCTGCATCTTGAATCTCTAGATCCTGAGGATTTGGATGATTCCTATCACTAGGGAGCTGTTGGGAAGGAAAATTTGAGAGGGAGACAGAGACCAGCAGACCCTGAGGCCAAAAAGCCGAGAAAGGGGCCTGGATGAATCAAGATTGTGGACCGAATGGTGGCAGGAGTGGGGGTGGAGAGGGTGGGGGATAGAAGCAGCAGGACCAGTAACAGAGCTCTGGTAAGAAGCCACCAATTCCTGCGGGACGGTGGACCAGTGCATTCCCTGAGCACCTGCTCTGTGCCCAGCCCTGTGCTGCCGTGACCCTGACAGCCCTATCCCTGGGATGGAGGCGCCCCAAGGGCGGGGGTTGGTGGGGACATCACCGTGAGTCAGAGTGAGGGGGGCCAGGCATCCACTTTTTATTGCCTTTCTCCTTTCTTTCTTTTATTCTGCTGTAGTTGACATTGTTTCCAACTTCTTAAGATGTGCACTTAGCTTGTTAATTGTTAGCCTTCCTCCTTTCTTTGTGCATTGATGGGAACGGGTTCTCCCTAGACCTCCTGCACCGCACTGTCCTCCCAGGCTGTCCCTTTACCTTCATGTGGGGATTCCTTTTGCCTCTCTTCCGGGGCTACACTTAGTTCTTTGATCTGATAGCTCCCTTTTTCTTCGTTCACTGTTTTCATATTGGAGAAGCAAATCCTCCGGTAGCTTCCTGAGAAGGGTTCCCGGACAGGTATTTTTGTTTTTGCAGACTTGCGCCTCTCACAGAAAGGTTTTCAGCAGGGGAGTGATGTGGTCTGATTTCTGTTTGGAGCAGTCTCTCTGGCTACCATGGAAAGGATAGAGCCGGAAGAGCTAAACTAGGCCAGTTGAGCCAAGTGCGGAGGCTGGAGCAGCTGTGCCTTCGAGGAGAGGTCCCAGCCTTCCAGAAACCCACAGGGTGGAGGGGAGATGGGCCCTCACCCAGGTCATTGTCATTCCGCAGTGACAGGTGACAGATGCTGTCAGAGGAGGCCTCAGGAGGAAGAGATCCCGAATAGCTTGGGAGGGCACTCCCGAATAACTCCTGGAGGAGGTGCCGGGGGCAGGCTTTCCCCACGGGGGCTTGTCTGGAACCAGCCAGCTTTTCCCAAGAGGTCCCCAGTAGCCCGAGGGAAGACGGGCAGCATGGCAGGGTTAGGAGTTTGTTCCAACAAATATGCATCGCATACCTCTGCTGTGTTAGGGCATTGCCTCTCCAACTTAAAAGTGCATACGAATCCCCGAGAGACTTTGTCAAAGGGCACATTCCGACTCAGCAGGTGTAGGGCAGAGCCCGAGACTATGAGACTACGTTCCCTTTTTTTTTTTTTTTTTTTACATTTTTTATTGTATTTACTTATTCTTTTAAGTTTATTTATTTTGAGAGAGAGAGCAGGGGAGGGGAAGAGAGAGAGGGAGAGAGAGAGAGACTCCCAAGCAGGCTCCTCACTGTCAGCACAGAGCTCGACCTGGGGCTCCAACTCACAAACTGTAAGATCATGACCTGAGCCAAAATCAAGAGTCAGAGGCTTAAAGCTTAACCGACTGAACCACTCGGGTGCCCCACGACTACATTCCTAACACACTCCCAGGGACCACTGTTCCAGGGAGAACGGTCTGAGTCGCCAAGTGCTTGGTGCTGTTCTAAAAGCTGGGGATCTAGCAGTGACATAAAGTGGACAAAACCACCAGTCCTGGGGGGGCTTGCGTTTTAGTGAGGGGAGACCGACAAACTTTATAGACAAAGTTTATAGTATATTAGATAGTGATATGTGCTAAGGGAAAAAGCAAATCGGGGGCCCCTGGGTGGCTCCGTTGGTGGAGCATCCGACTCTTGATTTGAGCTCAGGCCATGATCGCAGGATCATGAGATCGAGCCCCCCCATGGGGCTCTGTACTGAGCTTGGAGTCTGCTTAGGATTCTCAGTCCCTCTCCCTTTGCCCCTCTCCCCTGCTTACATGCGCTCGCGCTCTCTCTCTCTCTCTCTCTCTCTCTCTCTCTCTCTCTCTCTCTCTCTCTCTCTCTCAAAAAAAAAAAAATCAGGAAGGGAAAGGAGAATGTATGTGGCTGTTGCTGGGGGGACTGCAGTTTTTGAGGACTGAGTAACTTGACCCACACAAACTGCTGCTCGGTGAATAAAGCCGCTGGTACTTCGTGAACTCCTGCCACAAAGCTGTGTCTGAGGGCAATTACTTCGCCCTTCTGTGCCTCCACTTCCTTGAAATGAGGTCAGAAATGGCGAGGTGATGTGAGAATGAAGTGAGTTAATATCCGTAAAACGCTCCGAGCCAAGCCTGGCAACCAGCGAGTGCTCGAGGGCGAACCGCCGTCGTGATCGTCATTTTCTCTCCTGACACATTCATGTGGGTCACGACTGTTTATTTGGACGTCTGCCCCCTTTCTCATGAGCTCCTCGTGGTGAGCTCAGTGTCATCTCTGTGGCCCCGGCGCCCAACTCCAAGCCAGCACACGGGAGGGCCTCTGAATGTCAGCTAGGGGATTCTCGAACTGTTGGGATCTTTCCACCACGGGTGTGGATGGTGTGGTTCAGTTCCTTACTAATTTCATCAGTCCAGCCTGTCTCTTCGGGGGAGATGCTTTGCGGTTTCCCACCACAATTGTGGAGTGGGAGCGGGGGAGGGGCAGAGAGAGAGAGAATCTCAAGCAGGCTCCCTGCCGTGGGACTTGAACCCATAAACCACGAGATCACAAGATCACGACCTGAGCCGAAATCAGGAGTCCATTGCTTCACCGACTGAGCCACCCAGGGGCCCCGCCGGTTTTTTTAAACGGCATTGGCACTCTTCTGCTTGTCTCTTGGTTCATATTTGTCTGGTCTTTTTCCTTTTTTTTTTTTTTAACTTTCAGTCTTCTGGGTCACGATGTTTTACAGTATTGGACCTTCATGGAGCATTCTCTGAAAACTGACCTCGTGTAGGGCCATGTGGAGGGTTCAGTGTGTGGGAAGTTAGAAAATTCTGCCCCAGTGACCTCGGACACAGACAGAATCTGGCTGTGAAACAGAGTCTACACTGCCAGGCCTCGTAAAGTTTCAGACAGGGAGCTGCAGGGGAGGTCCATCCATTCAGTCTCACGCTGGGCAGTGCTGCTGGGGACACCATAATGACCATGACTGCTCTGGCCCCTCTGGGTTCACTGTCCAGCAGAAGAGACAAATCCATCTGTAGAGACAGTGGTGACTCAGCATGGGCAGGGCTGGGACTCGTCAGAGATCCTTCTCTGGGCAGGTGGGAGGTTTCCCCGGAAGGGAGCTCAGGCAAACCCTCCCTGTTACAGTTACATTTGAGCAAAGCAAATGGATTAAAGAACGGAGCCACGTGGAGATCCGGAGGGAAAGCATTCCAGTTAGTGGGAAGAACCAGTGCAAAGACCATGGAAGGGAAGAGTTTGGTGACTTTGAGGAGTCACAGCAAGGCGCCCGAGGGGGGGAGTGCAGAGGGGGAGTCTGACCCAGGCTGGGAGATTCGCGTCTTCGAGAAAGGAATGGCTGAGCTAGTACCCCAGAGAATATACAGCAAAGCAATGGGGCACAGCGTTCTAGAATCAGATTCCCTGGATTCCTATCCCTGCTCCCACTCGCACCAGTTCTGCGTAGGCCACCTGTCTGGCTTCTGTTTCTTTATTCTTACATTGGAGAGGATAATCGTTTCTACTGAGGGTCAGACAGGGTTGCAAGTACTCAAACCACTCTCTGTGCCAGATCTGGTGCCCTCCGGGGTCCACTGGGGGTGTGGAGGAGTGAGGAGGGATGAGGTTGGACTTGTAGGGTATCGGGGCTTTCTCCCAAGGGCACCGGGGAGTCATTCATGGTAGGTTTTGTACAGGGTAGTGACAGGGTCAGGTTTGTGCTTGAAGACCCTTCTGGCTGTGATGTGCAGGATTGGTGGGAGCAGGCACGGCTGGGGCAGGGTGGTGGAAGGACAGACAGGTGACACTTGGACAGATGGCTGCAGTGGAGTCACTTTGGATAGCTCTTCAATCAGCCTGGCTTTGTAAGGATCTAGGTGAGCCCTGTTCAGTAGAAATAATAATGCGAGCCGTATGTGTAATTTAAAATCTCCTAGTAGCCACATTTTTTAAAAAGTCAAAAGAAAGAGATGAAGTTAATTTTAAGTAATTTATTTAAATTATACCCTAAGTATTATCATTTTAACAGGTAACTAATATTTAAAAAGCATTGTTGAAGTATTTAATATTCTTTCCTTGTACTAAGTCTGAGTCAGATTTGGGGCGCCTGGCTGGAAAGGCTGAATGGAGAGGTCCATTTGGACACACAGCTTGAGCCTTGAATGCCAAGCCCAGAGGCTTAGACTCATTGCCGAGGTGGGGAAGGCGGGTGGGGAGGCATCGCAGAGTTCTGCCATTTGTTTTTCAAGGATGATGTGATCCCGCTGCCCAGTTTCCCCCACTGGAAATCTCGGTCTCCAGGGTTCCCAACCAAACCTGGGCACTCAGATCTTTCTGCCCGGTTCCTTCTGCCCTCAATCCTGAAGCTGCCCGGCCCTTTAAATCTCAACTGTCAATCGGGGCTCCTGTTTAGAGGGAAAGCCGTGTAGTGTACCTATCCCTGAATACCATGGCCTCTGTCCTGGCCTTGATCCTACGTTTTAGCAAGAAGTTGGGAATTGTTCTACGCTCTCTTACACTCCGCTGTTTCCACACCCCCTTCACCTCTCGCCTACTCCTCCCTCTTTCGAAGTTAGGCCCCTTCGCCAAGCCATTCCTTATATGGGCATCGCCCCGAACGGCAGCCGCTCATTGGCTGGGGGCGTCACGCGCGCGGCTGTCAACAAAGGGGCGGAGAGAAAGTAGTCGCGCGCCACCACGCGACGTCCGGAGAGCAGGAGTGAGGGGGCGGGCCCTCTTCTCTTGCGCGCGCATGCGTATGTGCTGCCTCCCTCTCCCGCCGCAGGGGGGCGGGGCTCGAGAGTGAGGGCCCTTTGGGGGCGTGTCTAGGTTTCGGGGGTCATCCGAATCGGGGGGCAGTTCAAAATTTGGGGCTCCCTTCGCAGTTAATCGTTATCTGGGGGCTTGAGAAAGTGTTTGCGTGGGTGTGGGGGATACTTGGGGTTCCCTTGAGCTTAGGGGGAGCCTTGGGGTTTGGGTTTAGGTTCTTTCGTAATGTGGAACTTTCGGTTGTATTGTAGGGGTCTCCTTTGCGGTTTGAGATGTCTGGTGGGTTTGCGATTTGAGGAGCTCACGGAGAGACTTAGGAACAAAATAAAGAATCCAGGGGTACCGATGCTGGAGCCAGAACGCCTGGGCTTTCGCCGCTTCAACTTCTTCCTACCTGTCTGACCCTCGATTTGGGGTTAAACCTTTCTGTGTCTCATCTGGACACAGGAACTAATTAATACGCTAACCTGCTTCATCGGGACCGAGGAGGATTAGCAGGAATTGTTAGAACAGTATCTAATAAGCTCCAGCGAACACGCAATAAGCACGTGTCATTTGGGAGGATTCTTTGGGAGGATTTGGGGGTTTGGGGGACTTTGAAAAATGTAAGGTTTGGGATTAGTCTTACGTGTTAGGGAGCTTTTATGTTTTAGGTGTTTTTGTTTTTTTTTTCAGTCGAAGGGCTTGTGTGGAATTAGGAAATACATATAGAGGTTTAGAAAGTATTTGAAGGGGAGTATAGGATTTCAGGAGACTCCTCTTTTTGGGGTATCTGTGAGGTTGGGAAATCACTGTGAATGTCGGAGTCCTTGGTAGACATGGGATTTGCGAGGGGTTCCTTGAGATTGGAGCCTTCTGTGCTGGAGGGGATATTTATAGGTTTAGGAATTTAAATTAGGTTTTGAGAGAGTCTGGATATTTGGGGGAAGGCATATATTCCGAAGATAAGGGTAGGGTCTGAAGGGAGGATTTTAGAGGGCAGCCAAGTTGTAGAGTGATCTGTAGAGCATCTATAGAAAATGGTTTTTGCTATGTTTGTGTGTCTATTCCTGAGCATTTGGATGTATTGATGAATGGTAGACTTCGTCTTCTATAGGTTTTAGGGGTTGTATGGTGATTCTTGTTTGAAACAAAGAACTGGGATTTCAGCAGGGGTTGTAAGTATTTGAGGGGAAGGTGGGATCATGGATTATGAGGGATAAGTATTTTTAGGCTTAGGACTCTCTTTGTGACTGGTGTCTGTGGGTGTTTGGAGGCTGTCTGAATTTTGAATGCTGTCCACAGGACCATGAAATGATGGAATTTTTAGTGGTGTCTGTGGAATTGCCTGAATTTAGAATTCAGGACCCCTGGAATAGTCTGTAGCGCAGGGGTCAGCTGACTTTTTCTATAAAGGGCCAGATAATGAGTATTTTAGACTTTGCAAGGCCGTATGCCCTCTGTTGCAACTATTCTGCCATTGTAGTATGCAAGCAGCCATAAATAGATGAGCATGTTTCAGTAAAACTTTATTTGCAGAGACAGGCAATGGGCTGTAGTTTGCTGACCCTTGGTCTATGGGGACGTGGGAGGTTGGAGGTTTGGGGAGGTTGGAGGTTTGGAGAGTATTTTGGTTTCAAGATGCCTGGAGGGAGATGGGCCCAGGGAATGATTGAGACGGAGGGATGTGCTGCCTGGTGGTCCCGCAGTGCAAAGCGATCACGTCAGACTCAGTGGCAGAATTGTCTCCAGAGTAGGTCATGCACAAAGTCGTTGCAAAATAAAACGGTCGTCATTAAGAGAGCCCTGAATTGAAAAGTCCCGAAACCAAGTTTGAGGGCCTGGTGTTACGCTAAGTAAACCCTTCCCCACTCAGTTGACCTGTGTCCACCAGAGCAGGCCTTCTTATCCCGGAGGTCTGTGGCTGTGCCTAACGGAATTAATCACCTGCACGGTCTTGTGCGAGTGTGTGCGTTCTTTCTGGGCGAGGACACACAGCTTTGAGGGTGTCTCAGGGAGCCCCACGACTTGAACAAAGTGAAGAGCTGATTTCTTAAGGGCCTGGCTGGCTGTGACCTTGGATTTTCTCCCCCTGCCCAGCCTACCTCATTCCTTCCTCCGTGGGCTCAAGTAGCCGTAGCTGTGGGTAGGGCTGGGAATTCTGGTCTTTTGAGGAACTGGCTGTTGGGTGAGCAAGGAGACAAAGGAGGACCTGTCATTGCTACTTTCACTAGAGTCCAGGGTTATGGTAGCAGGAGGCCTCCGGATCGTGAGTGAGGGCAGTCGGGCCACAGAGTATGACCTGCACGGTTGCGACAGGCTGCCGGCTCTGGTTACCTTCTGGGTGTTTAAAGACCGGCTCTCATCCCCTCTGCAGCCCTCCCTTTGCTCACCTGTGCAGCGGGGCAGGAGTAGAGTTCTCAGTGGTCTAAGTTGGTCTGTCCCCTCAGAAGAGGTTGAGGCCGGGATGGGAGGAGGAGGGCAAGCTATTCCCCCAGCTCCCCAACCTCCTCTTCCCTGTCTCCAGGTGGCCTGCGGAGCCTCCCCCGACCATCCGGGCAGGTCCTGAAATGCGGTGAACCCCGGCCTGTCTGCTACCGTTTCCCAGGATGGACCGCAGCGGCCTCCTGCCCTTCCAGCTCTGGTGCCCCCGGCCCTTTGGCACCTACTCCCAGAATCAGCCGCGCCCCCCTGCCGCGGCCCTCAAGCCATCAGCCTGCCCGGAGCCGGGCAGCGGGGCCGAGCCAGACCACGGGCCTGCCCACTCAGAGAACACCCCGCCCACCTTGGCCACGGAGGCCCCTGCCTCCCAGCCTGCCCCGCTCCTCTCCGCAGCAGCTGCTGGCGATGAGGGGCGAGTCCTGCTGGACACGTGGTACGTGATCAAGCCCGGGAATACAAAGGAGAAGGTGGCCTTCTTTGTGGCCCACCAGTGTGGGGGGGGCAGCCGGGCCAGCTCCATGAAGGTCAAGGGGCACTGGGGCAGTGACAGCTCCAAGGCCAAGCGGAGGAGGCGCTGTCTTGAGCCTACTAAGGCTCCACCGGACCCAGGGGGCCGAGAGGGGCCCCCTGCCGCTGAAGGGGCCCCAGCCTCAGCTGGTGAGGATGTAGACCTGCTCTCTGTGGCCGAGATGGTGGCCCTGGTGGAACAGCGGGCCGCCCTGGCCCTGCAGAACTACCCACGCCCCGGCACCCCGGCGCCTGTGGTCTTCGTGTCGGCTGAGCAGGGTGGGCCTGCCAAAGGGCTGGGGTCCGAGCGGAGGTCTGGTGGCGGGGACTGCAGCCGCGTAGCTGAGGCAGTGGCCCACTTTGAGGCCCAGCGGGACAGCCCTCCAGCCAAAGGCCTCCGCAAAGAGGAGCGGCCTGGGCCCGGCCCAGGGGAGGTGCGTATCGCCTTTCGCATCTCCAACGGCCGAGAGCCCCGGGCGCCCGACGGCAGCTTGCCCAACGGGAGCAGCGGCCGGCCCGGTTGTGCCTACCCCGGCAGCCCAGGCCCCGGGGCCCGAGCCAAGGACAAGATCACCTGTGACCTGTACCAGCTTATCAGCCCCTCTCGGGATGCCCTGCCCAGCAATGTGGAGTTCCTTCTGGCTCGGGCGGATGAAGCCAGCGAGGGGGAGAGCCCGGTCCCTGCCAGGCCTGAGGACACTCCTCCGGCGCCCCCTCCGCCCCCTGCCCGGGACTGCGGCGCGTCAGGCTTCCACGTGGACGTGGTAGTGACGGGTGTGGTGGACGAGTGCATCTTCTTTGGCAAGGATGGCACCAAGAATGTGAAAGAGGAGACGGTGTGCCTGACGGTCAGCCCCGAGGAGCCGCCCCCACCGGGCCAGCTCTTCTTCCTCCAGTCCCGGGGTCCGGACGGGCCCCCCGAGCCGCCCCCAGCCGACTCCCCCACCACCGCGCCAGGCCCGGACGACGCCGAGGGGACAGCGGACACCTCCCTGTGCCGCCTGTATCGGCACGTGTCGCACGACTTCCTGGAGATCCGCTTCAAGATCCAGCGGCTGCTGGAGCCGCGGCAGTACATGCTGCTGCTGCCCGAGCACGTGCTGGTGAAGATCTTCAGCTTCCTGCCCACGCGGGCCCTGGCGGCCCTCAAGTGCACCTGCCACCACTTCAAGGGCATCATTGAGGCGTTCGGTGTGCGGGCCACAGACTCGCGCTGGAGCCGCGACCCCCTGTATCGCGATGACCCTTGCAAGCAGTGCCGCAAGAGATACGAGAAGGGTGACGTGTCGCTCTGCCGCTGGCACCCGAAGCCCTACCACCACGACCTGCCTTATGGACGTTCCTACTGGATGTGCTGCCGCCGAGCGGACCGCGAGACGCCTGGCTGCCGCCTGGGTCTGCACGATAACAACTGGGTGCTGCCCTGCAACGGGCCGGGCGGGGGCCGGGCCGGCCGGGAGGAAGGGAGGTGAAGCCGGGGGAGGGGTGGGGGGAGAGCCCACCGTGCCCACCCCTCCCCCTGCCCCCTGGGAGCCCAGGGCCAGGACTGGGTCACCCTCCAGGCGGTGTTGATCCCCTTCCAGAACCGAGATGGGGTTCAGGGGGATGATTGAGAAGGCACTCCGATCGACCGACCCCTATTGGTTTTCTACTCTTCAGACCCAGGGCCCGTGGACCCCGCGAGCAGGGTGGTTTTTATCAGCATCTCAATTTCTTCTCCGTTCAGCCCCAACACCCTCCTTGCCACTCTACACCCCAGGGACCTACCAGCAGGGAGCAGACGGCAGCTAATTTTGGTACTACTTAAGGGTTCCCCCATTCTGGCCCCCTTCTGCTGCACCCCCGCCCCCATCCCATGCCAGCCAGTTCTTTGTCTCTGGAGCTGTGTTCTCCCAAGAGGCTGCAGCATGCAAAGCCAGTATCTCTCCTGACCTGCCACACCAGGGCTCACCCACCTCCTCTTTAGGAATTGGGGGCCATCAGATCACAGATCAGATGTGGCACTTTTCATGGCAACCTGCCATTTCTAGATGTTTTCCCCATTAAAACAATAAAAAAAAAAAAATCACTGTTTTCTTAACCTAAAGCTACCAGTCTCTTCGCTTCCCCTAAAGAAGAGAAAATAAAGCTGAAATATAAAAATTCCCCATCTCCCATTATTTAAACTATTGCCATCGCTTCTCTACCCCCCCCCCCAAAAAAAAAAAAACTGTGAAGCCCTTTGCCTCGCTCTTGACAGCGTGGGGGGCCGGTGGGCAGGGACTGTGGGTTTGAATTTCCGGATTGTTTTTCCTTCCATTCTGGGTACTTGTTCAGGCATTGGGGTCTCTCCAGCCTCAGCCACGTGAGTTTCTTTAGAATCCTTTGGTCACCTGAGACCTTGATTTTTCAGGCAGTTTGGCCTGGGGTATTTTCATTTGTTCTGTTTGGGGTTTTTTGTGGGGGTTTTTTTGGGTTTTGGATTTTCATCCTTGTGGTTCTGGAAGCTTCTGGTGTGTGGCATCTGACCAGTTTTGAATTGGTCCTTTCTATAAAATCAATATTTATAAGGCTGGGCCCGGACTGGTTTGTGTGTTGTTTAGGGAGGGGGTTGGAGAGAGGAGGGAGCCCTGGGCCACTGCATGGTGAGCTGGAAAAGACTGAGAAAAGAATCGTTAGCCAAGTCCCTTAGCTTGAGATTGTTTTTGACTCTCCTTCGTCTGTGTCCATTTGGATTCAAAAATCTCAACGTTATTAGTAGCTTAAACAAGATAGTTTTTATCTCTTTAGAAATCCAGGATGGGCAGGTACGGTGGCCCTGAAGTCATCAGGAACCCAGGCTGCTTCTGGCTCACTATTCTTTGGCTGTGGCCCCCATCCTCATGGTCTAAGATGGCTGCTAGAACTCCAGCCATCATTATTTTGCAGGAAGAGAAGACTCCTTCCTCCCAGAACTACTGCGCCATACAACATTTCATTAGTCACAGCTTAAGCCACATGGAAGGGCTGCAAGGGAGACTGGGAAATGTTGTGCCTTAGCTGGTACATCATGCCCAACAACAAAAAAGGTATTTTACTAAAGATTCCTGTGTTCCCCATAATTGAAGCTTTAAAATCCTCACTTATTTACTAAATAAGAAGAGGAATTAAGTCATTGAAACAATTCAAGTATAAAGGAAGAGAGAAGAATGGATATTGAGAGCCAATTAACAGTCTCTGGCATTCTCATCAGGGTATAAAAATGACCGGAGAGACTAGGCTACATCACGGTCGTTATTTAATACTTAGATTTTGGAATCAAAGAGAGCTGGGTTTGATTCTTGGCTTGGCTTTGTGAGCCAGTTTTCTGGAGGGAGAGACCAGATTATTTGGATTCTTCTGCTGAAAAGAGGTAGTTAAAAAGTCGTAAAAGCATCAAATAGCCAATATAACACAGTTAAAGGACACATCACGCCAGAAATTTAAGGGAAAGGTACATGGGACATGGAAGCTACTTTTGCTCTGAGGGCATTTGCTTATGCCAACAAACTTGAGTTGTCCTTGAAGGACAAGCAGACAGAAGTCAAGGCCAAGCCTGCCCAAGGTGGGAAATCTCACAGGAGCTGGGATCCCACCAAACTACAAGCTCCAGTAAGGATGACCCAGAAGACTGCAGAGAAGATGTTCTAAACACTGAGGGGAGGGGCGCCTGGGTGGCTCTGTCAGTGAAGCACCCGACTTTGGCTCAGGTCATGACCTCACAGTTCGTGAGTTCAAGCCCCGTGTTAGGCTCTGTGCTGACAGCTCAGAGCCTGGAGGCTGTTTGAGATTCTGTGTCTCTCTCTCTCTCTCTAAAAAATAAACATTAAAAAAAAAAATTTTTTTTTTTTTAAATAACACTGAGGGGAGCACAAGACCAAAGGAGAGAAAAAAGTGGACCCCAAGAATTCATGGACACAGGCTGGCCCTTGGCTCAGGTGTGTGGCCCAGGTTTGTATCATCTGTGTTGCAGGGTACTTCTTAGCTGAGCCGTCTGGCAGAAACAAACATAAATCCTCTGGGGTAAGGAACTGTCATCCAGAATGCCCACGAGTGATTTTTCAGACAATGACTAGTAGACAGTCACAACAGCAGAAGCAGACTCACAAAGGCTTCACAGGGTGAACCGGTCAGGCACAGATTAGAATACATCCCCCCTTCCCGAAAGTTCAAGTTAATTCACCTCGCCTTTACACAAGGCCTACATTAGTACGGTAACGGCTCTTTTCATAAAAGTGAAAATCTTCAGATCTCTTTCCTTTAGTGAAAATAGGTACCAGTGTAGGTCTTTTTGTAAAAGTGCCATGGTGGGACATGAACTTTTGGAAAGCAGGGGATACTCTTTGTGGCTTATAGGTTTCATAGGATTGCTCTATACAAGAGCTTGGAAATCTGGGGGGTGGGGGAGTGGGCGGAAAGAAGCCACAGGAGCGCCTGGGTGGCTTAGTTGGTTAAGCGTCCAACTAAGCTCATGTCCCGATCTCACGGCTCGTGAGTTCGAGCCCCACATTGGGCTCTGTGTTGACAGCTCACAGCCTGGAGCCTGCTTCGGATTCTGTGTCTCCCTCTCTCTCTGCCCCTCCTCCACTCATGTGCATGCGTGCTCTCTCTCTCTCTCTCTCTCTCAAAAATAAACATTTTTAAAAAGGGGGGTGGGGGAGAGGGGAAAATGGGTGATGGGCACTGAGGAGGGCACTTACGGGGATAAGCACTGGATGTTGTATGTAAGCAATGAACCACAGGAATCTACCCCAAAAACCAAGAGCACACTTTACACGCTGTATGTTAGCCAATTTGACAACAGATTATATTAAATAACAATAACAGGGGAAAAAAAGAGCCACAGACTCAATAACCCAAAGTAAAAACTCAATAGCTGGGCTAAACAGCAAATAAGACATGACTGAAAACAGATTTGTTGAACTAGAGCTAGGTCTGAAAAGTTAGCACAGAGACAAAAAAGAGACACACACAAAAATATGAAAGAATGTCATGGAGAATACAATGTCTAACATATTCAGTTGACCTAGAATCAGAGACAATGGTACAAAGGTAATATTTAACTTTTTTTTTTAACATTTATTTTTGAGACAGAGAGAGACAGAGCATGAACAGGGGGAGGGTCAGAGAGAGAGGGAGACAGAATCTGAAACAGGCTCCAGGCTCTGAGCTGTCAGCACAGAGCCCGACGCGGGGCTCGAACTCACAGACCACGAGATCGTGGCCTGAGCTGAAGTCAGACGCTCAACCGACTGAGCCACCCAGGCGCCCCGCAAAGGTAATATTTAAAGACAGGATGGTTGGCGAATCCTAGACTGATGAATGACACCAACAAGCCCAAATAATTATAAGCAGAGCAAATTAAAAAAAAAAAAGTGCCCCTAGACACGTCGCATGAAAGTGTCCGGCTACGTGACCTATAGCCATTGATTTCTCTGAAGCTGTTTGTTCAAGTGCAAAATGAGAATACTGACCCTTCTTCGAAAGATCGATGTGTGAGTCATCGGCACCTGGATTGCTCAACAGGTGTATTTCAGATAAACCTAGCGGCCCCTCCAGAGTTGTAAAACCGGAAAGCCCCTAGTTTGGGGGACAAGTGGGAGCTGCGGAAGAACACCTGGCCAAGCATCAGCAGCCTCATCTGTGAAATGGGGCTAAGGATCCCTGTCCCAGATTCAAGGGTGAAATGTGCATCAGGCCTCCCTGCCCGGTGCCTGGTACTCAGTACACCCCACTGGGAGGTCTTGCAGGAGACGTAGAGAGCCCGGGGTGTGTAACTGAACACACGGCTCCCCGTCTCTAACACCGAGGTGATGGTCTCCCCTCCCTTGGGGATGGCAGTGAGGCTAAGGGGAGATGAAACCCTCTCGAGTGCTTGGCACTGTGGGTAACACACAAGAAATGAACAAACAGGAGCCGTGCCTGTGGCTTGGATCCAGGCCACCCTGGCTGTTGATAGAAGACAGAACTTCCATTTCTTTTTTTTTTTTTTTTTTTAATTTTTTTTTCAACATTTTTTATTTATTTTTGGGACAGAGAGAGACAGAGCATGAACGGGGGAGGGGCAGAGAGAGGGAGACACAGAATCGGAAGCAGGCTCCAGGCTCCGAGCCATCAGCCCAGAGCCTGACGCGGGGCTCGAACTCACGGAGCGCGAGATCGTGACCTGGCTGAAGTCGGACGCTTAACCGACTGCGCCACCCAGGCGCCCCAGAACTTCCATTTCTAAACTTGACTAGTGCCATGTCCACCTGTAAGAGGCCACCAGTGTCCCTCCAACCCCGCTCTAACTTGCAGTTAATTATGCGGCAGGAGGAGCTACTTTTTGTCAACCATCTGTTGGGCCAGCACAGGTGATTTCTGGGACATGAGACATGGGGTTAAGAGTGGAGTTGTGGGTGAGAACGTGGGCTCTGTAAACAATGGGGTATCATTCTCGGCCCTAGCCACTTCCTTTGCAAAATGAGAACCGAAATTGTACCTACCTCAGGACTTGGGCGGTGACTGCATGAGCCAATCTGTGTAAAGTGCTCACGGCGCCTGGCACACAGCAGGTGCCAGGTGAAGGTCAGATACTGTGGAAAACCACGAACGAGGACCTATTTCTCCTCTCTCATTTGATATCCTGGGTTTCAGCCTGTGAGTTTTCTGGAGTCTTCTCCAGCCCCGAGCTGGCTCGGAAGGCCAGTGCTCACCCTCACTACATAACTGCCTGCCGGGACTCCATCAAAGTCACAAAACCAGCAGGCACAGAGCCCGGCACAGGACTCCCTTTCTAGGCACCCTCCATTTTATGGTTTTCTTTTGAGTAGGTTTGCTAAGCTGTCGGGAACTCACCTTAAGGACAGCGTGTCTCCCCCAGCTTTATGGGGGATGGGAAGGCTTCCTCGGGTGCTCATTGCAAAGTCCCAGCCCCTCTCTGGAGTTCTGATTCAGCAAGTTTGGGTGGTTGTGTGTGTGTGGGGGGGGGGGGGGGAACGGGGGGAGCCTGGGATTCTGAATTTTTTAATAAGCGCTCCAGTTGAGCCTGAATATTAGGTAGGGTTGGGAAATACGTCCTCAACTGGAGTTGCAGTGACCCCCACCTTCTCACACTCCCACACCCACAACAGAAAGACAAAGGATGGTTTGGTAGACCTGGTGGGCAGTGAATCAAGGTCCGTCTTATTCCCTCCACGGACACACTCAAACTTGTCAAAACCGAGTGTTTCCCAATGTGACTTCTGAGGTACCCTAGTTCCACGAGCCTTGCAATAAAGGGGCTCCACGCTGAAATAGTTTGGGGGAAACAACACTGCATTCTGTCTTACTCTTGGAAATGTCACATTGTGCAATGAAGAAACTCCTTTAATGTCTCATCCCGCGTCTCTGATCCCCCTTTCTCATGCAACACCTAGTCATGCTAATTCTGCCGAATATGTTCCCCAGAAACACTGGTTTATTGCCCTTGGGTCTGGCAGACTCGAGTCCCCAAATATCGGCTTCCGTCTCCTCTGTTCCTGTTTACAAGCACGTCCCCTGTGGACCCCCCATGGCAATCCACTGACATCATAAGAACATAAGCCACGGAGGATTCATTTGGTGGGGCGGTGCTGCTGGTCCAGATGCCTGGCCAAGGTCTGCTGACTCCAACCAAACAGCATTTGGTGCCTGTGAACCTTCAAACCAAGTGCTTCAGGACAGGGTCCGAGCTCTCATGCCTTTGGCTCTCGCCCCCACAGTGGCCTTGTCTCTTCCGTGTCTTTGAAGAGTGACAGCTTGAGACCATCAAAGGAAAGAGGATCTTCCGGTCATATTATTCCGGTCGGCATAAATAGAGCTGAAGAAAGGATCAGGCAGCCTGGCTTGAGTTCTGTTGGCTCCGGGTGCCCTTGGGACGTCCTAGCTGGACACTTCTCCTTCAGAGTCCGCCAAGGGGGGCTAGAGCCCCAGATACTCAGCCAGGAACACGGCGAGGATGCGGCTCAGGTTGTGCACCGTGGGGGGGTGCAGGTTGGCCTCCGAGTCGCCAGGCGTGTGCCAGACAGAGGGGAAGGGCATGGAGATGAGGTGGAGTACTGGGACCCCTGTAGGAGAGAGGGGAGGCTTGGTCAGGCCGACAGCTGACCCAGGAGCCCAGACCCAGGCCCGAGCAAAGTTGTCTCACCCCCACCCAGAAGATACTGAGTCCTGGCCCTTGAAGAACTCTGAATGACGATCTTATGCACGTGAGGGCAACGTGTTCGTTGAAAAAACACATCTGGTGTATCTACTGTTCTCAGACACACGTTAGAGAAACTGAATAGTTAATGGATTATGCAAAGACCAGACGAAGGGAAAGAGGCCTTTGAGTTTCCTTACCAGGTAGACTATTAGGCTGTTTTTCTGTTCTTTATTTATAGCTCGTACCTTTAAAAAAAAAAAATTTGTTTAAAGCAATCTCTAGGCACGCCTGGGTGGCTCAGTCGGTTAAGCATCTGACTTCGGCTCGGGTCACAATCTTGAGGTTCGTGGGTTTGAGCCCCACATCGGGCTCTGTGCTGATGGCTCAGAGCCTGGAGCCTGCTTTGGATTCTGTGTCTCTCTCTTTCTCTGCCCCTCCCTCGCTCACGTTTTGTCTCTGTCTCTCTCTCAAAAATAAATACATATTAAAAAAAAAAAGTTTAAGGCAATCTCTAACACCCAGTGTGGGGCTCCAACTCACAACCCCAAGATCAAGAGTCAGATGCTCTATCTACTGAGCTAGTCAGGTACCCTTAGCTTGTACTTTTATCACACATGTTCTATTCTAGGCCCTACACTGAGGCCCTACACATCCCCACACACCATTTTATCCCTGCAATAATCCTTTAGAGTAATCCTATATTTACCCCTATTTCATAGACGAGGACACCCAGGCACAGAGGCAGGCACAGTGATTTGCCTAAGCTCCCGCCTCTAGTAAACCTGCACAGCAGTAACTGGAACCCAGGACACCTGTCTCCTAAGTCTGTTTTCCTAATCCCTGCACTGCGATGAGTTCCTGTCCTCAGAGCACTTTCTTCTGTGTTTGTCCATATCTGTCAATATCCAATATCCTCTGTGTTTGTCAATATCTGTCCCCCCCCCACACACTAGACAGGACCCAGGCAGATTATTGTCCATCACTGTATCCCTGACACCTGGCCCAGTACTGCAATGGGAAATAGTCACTGAATGAATCAATAAAGAAGGCTCTGGAGGGGCACCTGCGTGGCTCAGTCGGTTAAGGGTCTGACTCTTGGTTTTGGCTCAGGTTTGTGAGTTTGAGCCCCGCATCAGGCTCTGTGCTAACAGTGTGGATTCTCTCTCTCCCTCTCTCTCTGCCCCTCCCATGCTCATGCTCTCTCTCTCTCTCCAAAAGTAAATAAGTAAACTTAAAAAAAAAAAATCATTAAAACGGACTTCAAGCTGTATTACAAAGCTGGAATCATCAAAACAGTATAATACTAGCACAAAAACAGACACTCAGATCAATGGGACAGAATAGAGAACCCAGAAATGGACCCACAAATGTATGGCCAACTAATCTTTGACAAAGCAGGAAAGAATATCCAATGGAATAAAGACAGTCTCTTTAGCAATGGTGCTGGGAAAACTGGACGGCGACATGCAGAAGAATGAACCTGGACCACTTTCTTACACCAGACACAAAAATAAACTCAAAATGGATGAAAGACCTAAATGTAAGACAGGAAGCCATCAAAATCCTTGAGGAGAAAGCAGGCAAAACCCTCCTTGACCTTGGCCGCAGCAACTTCTTATTCAACACGTCTCTGGAGGCAAGGAAAACGAAAGCAAAAATGAACTATTGGGACCTCATCAAAATAAAAAGCTTCTGCACAGCGAAGGAAACAATCAGCAAAACTAAAAGGCAACTGACGGAATGGGAGAAGATATTTGCAAATGGCATGTCAGATAAAGAACTCATCAAACTCAACACCCAAAAAACCAAATAATCCAGTGAAGAAATGGGCAAAAGACATGAATAGACACTTCTCCAAGGAAGACATCCAGATGGCCAACCGACACATGAAAAGATGCTCAACATCACTCATCGTCAGGGAAAGACAAGTCAAAACCACAATGAGATACCACCTCGCACCTGTCACAATGGCTAACATTAACAACTCAGGCAACAACGGATGTTGGCGAAGATGCGGAGAAAGAGGATCTCTTTTGCATTGTTGGTGGGAAGGCAAACTGGTGCAGCCACTCTGGAAAACAGGATGGAGGTTCCTCAAAAAACTAAAAATAGAACTACCCTACGACCCAGCAATTGCACTACTAGGCATTTATCCAAGGGATACATAGAGGTGTGCTGTTTCGAAGGGACACATGCACGCCAATGTCTATAGCAGCACTATCCACAATAGCCAAAGTATGGAAAGAGCCCAAATGTCCATCGACGGATGAATGGATAAAGAAGATGTGGTATATAGATACAATGGAGTATTACTCGGCAATCAAAAAGAATGAAATCTTGCCATTTGCAACTACGTGGATGGAACTGGAGGGTATCCTGCTAAGCGAAATTAGTCAGAGAAAGACAAATATCATATGACTTCACTCATATGAGGACTTCAAGATATAAAACAGATGAACATAAGGGAAGGGAAACAAAAATAATCTAAAAACAGGAAAGGGGACAAAACATAAGAGACTCTTAAATATGGACAACAAACAGGGTTACTGGAGGGGTGTGGGAGGCAGGATGGGCTAAATGGGGAAGGGGCATTAAGGAATCTACTCCTGAAATCATTGTTGCACTATATGATAACCAACTCGAATGTAAATTAAAAAAATAAATAAATAAAATAAAAATGAAAAAAAAATAAATAAAAGGTGCCCTAGAATCAGAAAAAAAAAAAAAAGATTTAAAAAAAAGGCACTGTAGGGGCGCTTGGGTGGCTCAGTCGGTTAAGCGGCCGACTTCGGCTCAGGTCATGATCTCGCGGTCCGTGAGTTCGAGCCCCGCGTCGGGCCCTGTGCTGACAGCTCAGAGCCTGGAGCCTGTTTCGGATTCTGTGTCTCCCTCTCTCTGACCCTCCCCCGTTCATGCTCTGTCTCTCTCTGTCTCAAAAATAAATAAACGTTAAAAAAAAAAAAAGGCACTGTAAGGAATGTATATTTGTTCAATGAGTAAATTATAGAGCAAAAATTTAAGAAGCAGTTGTTAATACTCACTATATGCCAAACACTGCATACGAAGGCATTCTATATACCTACTCTTGTTCAATCCTCCCTACCCTGTGAGTATGAATATACACATACAGGTGTGTTTGTATGTATCTGTCTCTTCGTTTTCTAGAAGAAACATAGGCAAGAGGCTCAGAGAGCCTGGGTAATCTGCCTCGGGTCAACCCATGGTAAGCGGCAGAACCCAAGCCTGTCCAGTTCTAAAAACCTAGGTTCTGAACCCCTCTAGCAGATGTCTTCAGCCCTGGCTGTGCCTCAGGGTCATCTGGGAGTCTTGCAGAAATAATTCAGAGACCCGAGACTGTGGTTCAGTAGGCCAGAAATGAATGCAGCTGGGCATTTCTCGAAGTTCCTTGGGTGATTCTGCTGGGCTGTCAGGGCCTGGAAAGACAGGCCTGGGCTGGAATCCACAATCACTGAGGCACCAACAAGAGTAGCTAACATTTTCTTGAACGCTTATTATGTGCCATCACCATGTAAGCAGCGTCTTTACATGGATTAGCTCAGTCGGTTCCCTCCACAGTCTGAGACAGGGGTTGCTAGTGACCCCATTTCACAGATGAGAAAGTCGAGGCACGAAGATGTTAAACAACTTGCCACCAGTCCCCAGCCCTGGGAGTGGGCCAGGGCCAGGCCCCATGTGTGCTTTCCTTGGACCCCCGCCCCTCCCCAACCCTCCCTCCTCCCTACAGCACCTACCTCTGCGGAGGAAGGGGATGTGGTCATCTTCCACAGAGCCAGGGGGCTCCCCGGGCTGGAAGTACATCACCTCCTGGGGATGGGACTGCAGCAGGTTCAAGCGGTGCAGACGCTTCTCTGGAGGTGGTGGCGTTAGAGAGTAAGAGCCAGCCCCTCAGGGGAAGAGGTTCTGCTCACAAGTCAGAGCAGGGCAGGAGGCCTGGGCAAAGCACTGATCATCCCGACAAGAATGTAGTTACCCCTTCCTGAAGGCTCACTGTGTACCCGGTCTATTTATTCCCTCTGAGCCTCAGAGGTAGGTACCCCTCCTATTGTCAGTTTTGTGCCCATTTTACAGATAGGAAATTGAGGCTCAGAGAGATGAAGCCACTTGCCCAGGTTCACACAGCCTGTAAGAGGCAGAACCAGAATTCGAACCTGGGGCTATTTGACCCCAGAGCCCCTGTTTGTAGTCACTGCACTTGATTGCTGTGGGATCTTTGTGTGTTTCTGCCCTCGTGCCTTAGAGGCTAGGGAGGTAGAGGGCAGGCTGGATGACCCCTTAGAGACAGGTGCCTGACTCGGCTGGCCGTCCCTCCCACATCCCAGGCTGGCGCCTGCCTCGGCCTACATCCTTACCTATGCTCCTCAGCCGATGGAACCAGCGGGCCGTGTGAGGAAAGTGACTGTAGAAGTTTGGATTGGGGGCGCCCAGGAGATCAAGAAGCATGAAGAGCTCCTAGAGAGAGAGGCCAGGTGGGATGTGGCCAACCTTGCACGGCCCTCTCCCTCCCTCGCCGGAACCCAGTGGGGCCCTGGTCTTACGATAGCCTGGATCCTGGTGGGGCCTGGGCTGTGGGGTGCAGACTCCATGAGCTGGGCCAGGTGCCGGGAGCCATAAAGGGAGTCCTTGGGTCCCCACTCCTTCAGTGCCTCCTCGCCATCCAAAAAGAGCAGCTGCAGAGTCACCGGGGCTTCCTGTGGGAGCTGGTGGTCAGGGCCTGGTCCCATCCACATTTCCTGCCCTCTTGCACAGCTGAGCAGGGAAAACTAGGTCTCCTCCCTCATAGAAGGTGGTGGCCGGAAGTACAGACTCTGAGCCAGACTGCCTGGGTTCAAATCCTGGCTCGGCCACTTCGTACCTGAGCAGTTATGGGTAAGTGACTTCTCACAGCATCAGATGTCAAAATGGGGTTAATAACAAGTCTCATCACACAGTAGGATTCAAATTCGGGTCCTGGTGTAGTGTCTGGCATATAGTAACTAAAAAGGGTCAGCTCTGATTGTTAGTGTTATTTCTTAGGCTCATTTAGCAAAAGAGACCCACACACGAGTAAGTGTACAAACAGTGAAATACACTTGGGACAAATGCTTCCAAGAATTACAGGGTTCTCGGGGCACCTGGGTGGCTCGGGCGGACTTCGGCTCAGGTCATGATCTCACGGTTCGTGGGTTCGAGCCCCGCGTCAGGCTCTGCACTGACAGCTCGGAGCCTGGAGCCTGCTTCGGATTCTGTGTCTCCCTCTCTCTTGCCCTTCCCCTGCTCACACTCTATCTCTCTCTCAAAAATAAATAAACATTAAAAAAAGAAGAAGAACTATAGGGTTCTAAAAGAGCATAGGAAGGGAGTCGGGGATAAACTAGCCTGGGAAGCACATTGGGTCTCCTGGGAAGAGACATTTGCACCGAGATGAGTGGGAGCTGGCCTGGCAGAATGGAGCAGAGGGAAGAGTGTCCCCAGGCAAGGAAGCAACATGGATGAGGGCTGAGGCCAGAGCCAGAGAGCTTGGTGGAAAGGCCCGGGGGGATTAGCAAGGGCCTTGTTACAAGGCTCTTGGGCCTTGTTACAAGGGGTTGAGCCAAGGAAGGGGTCTGAGCAGGGGAGGAGCATGAGGAGATTTGTGGTTTCATTCATTTATTCATCCCACACATTTCCACTGACATCCTAATTTATGCCGGGTAATCATCTGGGCGCAGGGAATACAGCAGAAAACCAAGGCAGCCAAATCCCTGCCCGTATGGAGCTTATTCTAGTTGGGGAGACAGACAGACAAAGCGCCATAAAGCCTGGGATGGTGACGGGGGGCTCTTTCAGGGTGGTTGGGAAACCATCTCAGAGGGGGTGACACTGGAGGACACTTGGAGGAAAGGCAGGAGCCAGCCGGGAAGGTGTCTGTGAAAAGCACATTCTAGGCAGAGCAAAGAGCAAGTGCAAATGCCCTCAGATGGGAGGGACTCTGGGAACTCTCCAGAATCTGAGGAACAGGGAGGAGGTGGGTGGCTAGAGCACAGTGAGGAGGGACAGGGGTGAGAGATGGGAATGGAGAGGTAACAGGGCACACCTCATGGGCCTCTGTAAGGACTCTGGCTCAGGCTTGCAATGAGGTGGGAGCCCTGGGGAGGGTTTCGGGCAGAGGAGGGACAGGATCTGACATTCAGGGGGTGAAAAGATCCCCGTGGCTATGTGTGTGGAGTGGAAGCAGGAAGACACGTCCGGGCAGGGGAGGCTGGTGGCTTGGACCGGGCCCCCCACTCCTCACCTGCTCCTTGGCTCTACTCAACTCCCTGTCCAGGGCCTGGGCCAGCTCCAGCAGCAGGGCGCAAGGCACGGCCGAATCCGTGGCCCCCACAAAGGGAGCCGACCCAGATGGGAAGAGCTTGGAGTCGTAATGGCAGGCAAGGGTGAGGTGACGGGCAGCCCCTGGGTCCAGCGTGGCCACCACGTTGCCAAAGTCCAGTGGCCCCAGGGGTGTCGAGGCCGTGAAGGGGTCCAGTTCCACATGCCAGCCTGCCGTCAGGGTCCGTAGGGTAGTCTCCAGGAACTAGTGGCAGGAGAGAGGTGGGAGGGTGGGTGGGGACTGGGGAGGAGGTCGGGAGAAGGGCCATGTGACCTGAGCCATGCAGAGCGCTTGGGCTGACTCATGATCCCCACTTCTGTTTAAGTCATTCCCTTGACACACTTTTGCTAAGTCCCTACTGAGTGTGTGTAGTGACCCTGCCTCTTCAAGACTAATCCCAGCTCACTCTTCAATAGCACTCACTGCGTGCCACGCCTCATTCTAGGAGCCTTATGGGGATAGGACTGTCGATGGCTCGCTCCATTTCATAGATGAGGAAACTAAGGCACAGAGAGGTTAAGAAACTAGTCCCAAGGTCACACTCCAAGTGGCTGAGGTCGGATATGAACTCGAGGAGTAGGGATTCAAACGACTCTGGATGCCCCAAAGGGAGGCAATACAAAGATGTTGTTGTGCCAGCTCTGGAGCCAACCTGAAACTTGGTATATCATTTATTAGCTGGGCAAAATGCTTAACTGCTCTGGGCCTCAGTTTCCCCATTTGCATAGTGAGGATCACATTGTTACGCACCTCATGAAACAGTTGTCTAGCACATAGTAAGCTTTGGGGAGCAGTACAGAAGGCAGTACAGCCTGGTGGTTACTAAAGTGGGACTCTAGATTCAGATTATCCCCAGTCAGTGCCCCAGCTCTGCGTCTCAGTTGCTCGAGGGATCTTGGGCAGAATGCCTAGTTCTTATTCCCTGGCAGGCTGCCAGGTCAGGGCTTGGAGGCGGGGCCCCTTACCTTTCTGACTTGGAGATTGCCGGGGCTGCCCGGGGTCCGCACAACCAGCAGGGGGCGCAGGTAAGTGTTCCAGAGACGGTGTGGGTCCAGTTGCCCCACCACCCTCCGCAGCCGGGCTTCAGGGAGGCTTCCGATCAACCGGCCCTTGGGAGGGGGGTAAGATAGGGAAGAGAAGTGCAGAGCATGAGAACAACCCCCATACCGACCCTACCCCGGAGGCCGCCTCCCCTAAGAACCCCGGTTCTTCCTAATTCGGGCCTCCAGCATCGGAGGTTTCCAGGATAAATCCTAGATAGACTCAGAAAAGGTCCCTCTAAATCCATCAGGTTGCCCACCCCAATCCTGATTGGGAAATCGAGGCCGAGAGAGGGGAAAGGACTCTTCCAAATGGCTGACTTTCGGATTGGAACCCAGAACTCCCAGTCTTACTACTTCCAGACTCTTCCTCTGAGGGAGAACCACCTATTACAGAACAAGCCCGATAGCAACGGGCATGCGCTCTATTGACGGAGACCGCAGCACCTGCGGCTACCGCCGTACGATACAGACACGTCCACCTTGAGACCTCAGGGAAGCGCAGGCGGGGTTAAGGGGTACCCGTGTCCCTGCCCAGCCTCACCCGCAGCTCCCGGCCCCGCGGCAGCTCCTCAGTCTGGCGGTGCCAGCCGCTCCAGATGGTGTAGAACGCCGAGGCCACGGCCAGGGACAGCAGAAGCAGAGGCAAGAAGTGCGCCCGCGGTAGCAGGCGGCGCTTGGGCGGTGAGGGTGGCTCCAAGAGGCCACGTTCCCCCAGCCGTAGCCGGGGCCGCCCGCGGCCCCCGGAAGGCATGGCAGCTTCGCCCTGAAACCGGTCCGGGACCGCGGATAGTTTAGGCCCAGCCAAATCCCACCCCATGGAATCACCGGACCAATGAACAAGAAGAGCGACTACACCATCCCACCCTTTCTCTACGGGTAAAGCCAATGCGGACTCTCGTTCTGAGAGCACGCCTTCCTGTCTCCCTAGGGCTTTGGGGGTTGGTCCCCTGAGGGTTGCACAACCCAAAAGGGAGCGCGGAAGGCATAGGCTCCACCTCAGCGGAAGAAGGGAAACCAATGAGAAATGTTTGATCATGGAAAACATTCGACCTAGGCGCAGGTCCACGCCCCTCGTGTATGAAGGCAAAGGATTGGTTACTCGGAGTCGGAAAGCTCAATAGACCCGAAAAGGACCTTCCCTAATGGAAAAGGGGCGGTGTCCATCCCTGAAGCGAGGAGCCGATTGGCTTCGCGGAGGCCGCGCCCCCGGAGGCAAGGCCGGCGGGCATTTGGAACAGCGTGTCCTTTCCCTCCTTCAGCTTGTGCCACTCTACAGCTAAGTGATTTGAGTCGGACCCGTTTTTTCTCTCCATTCTCGTGAATATCTGCCCCGTACGGTCCTAAAAGACCTGGAACCACTACGCGAGGCTTCTACTCCACCTCCGCGCAGGCCTGGCGCGGATCGCTATGGCAACAGGCCACGCCCCCACCTGGTTGAGATTGCGCAGGCGCCAACGGAAGTGGACCACGGGAAACGGAAGTCCCTTCTGTAGCTCTAGTTTCAGAGGCGGGAGCAACGCGGACGAGACGGCGCTGACCTGAGAGCCCAGCCGCTACCACCATGTGAGGCCGGGCTAGGCTTTGGCGGCGGGAGTGGGGTTGAGGGCGTAAATGTGGCCGCTAATCAGTGATGGGCAGAGGCGGGACGGAAGCAGATTTTAGGGGTAAAGTACGCACTTTTCCACCGATGAGATTGAGGGCGGGCGTGGGGCCCTTGATGGATCCCAAGTTCGGGAGAGAAGGCAGCTTTGTCAGATAATAGGCTAGGAGCTTTCCCAGAGAATTAATCTTATTGAAATGGATTTTAAGGGGAAGAGCCTGCGAAAGGGGAGTGCGGAGTTTTAGAAATAACGGTTTGAGGCATGGGACTTAGGCGGACAACTGGAGCTGGAAACGGTTGGCTTTTCACCTATGTCGCGACTTTTCCGACTAACGAGTCGCCGTAATGATTTCGCTTGTTTATTTATTCATTCTTCAGTTCTTGAGTGCTCATGTATCAGACACTGCTTTAGACACGTGGGATAGATATATCAGTGAGTAGCACTCCCCACCCCGCAAGGGGGGAAAACCTGCTGCGGCTTATGGGGTGGGCAGAGGCAGGCAATATATACACTGATAATAAACATGTAAAGCATATGGCATGTTAGGTGACCAGAGCTGTGAGTAAAGAAACAATAGAGCAGGGTAAAAAGAATGGGGAATGCCAGTTTTGAGAGAGATTAACTTAATAATAAGTGCAGAAGGACACATTGAGAGGGCAACACTTGAGCAAAGACCTGAAGACAGAACCACAGAGATAACCTGGGGAGGTATCCAGGCTGACGGAAAACAAATGGAGAGGCCAAAGGTGAAAGTTTGCCTAATACCTTAAAGGACCACCTAGGAGGCCCCTGGTTGGAACCAGAGGTATGGGGGGAGATGCAGGACATTGTAAAAAAAAAAAAAAAAAAGTTGGATTTTACTTTTTACAGAGATGGGAGCCATGGGAGGGTTTTGAAGAGTACGATGATATAACTTAGGTTTTGGTACAACATCCGGGACTACTCTGGAGAACAGACTGTCCGGGCGCATGGGTGGAAGCAGAGAGACAAGTAAGGCTGTGAGGAGCGAGATGGCGGAGGTTTAGGCCATGGTTAGAAATGGTGACACTCTCGGGGCGCCTGGGTGGCGCAGTCGGTTAAGCGTCCGACTTCAGCCAGGTCACGATCTCGCGGTCCGTGAGTTCGAGCCCCGCGTCAGGCTCTGGGCTGATGGCTCGGAGCCTGGAGCCTGTTTCCGATTCTGTGTCTCCCTCTCTCTCTGCCCCTCCCCTGTTTATGCTCTGTCTCTCTCTGTCCCAAAAATAAATAAAAAACGTTGAAAAAAAAATTAAAAAAAAGTTTAAAAAAAAAAAAGAAATGGTGACACTCTGGATGTATTTTAGAAGCAGATGGCGGGGTTTGCCGACAGATTGAACGGCGGATGTGAGAGAGAAGAGTCAAGTTGATACCAGAGTTTTTGCTCAAGGAACTAGAAGGATGGAGACAGGGAAGTCTCTGGATAAAGTGGGGGCGGTTGGGAGATCTGGAGCTCAACCGAGGATGCGTAAGGTTGGAAATGTCTATTAAGCATCTGAGCTGCGACGCCAAGCGAGAGGGGCTGAGCAGGAGGGTGGGCGTGTTAGGGGGAAGGTCGAGGAGACGCTGAGCGCAAGGCCATGTGACCACCCATGCTCCAGCTCTGGGCCCTCTCACCTACCGCTTCCGTACTTGCCCACTCAGGAGCCTCCTCAACAAGCCCAAGAGTGAGATGACCCCCGAGGAGCTGCAGAAGCGGGAGGAGGAAGAGTTTAACACGGGTCCGCTCTCTGTGCTCACGCAGTCGGTCAAGAACAACACCCAAGTGCTCATCAACTGCCGCAACAACAAGAAGCTCCTGGGCCGTGTGAAGGCCTTCGATAGGTGAGTGCCTGCCTCTTGGAAGGTGTTCCGTCCAGGCCTGCGGAGGCGGCCCCAGCTCCAGTATGAGGAGCCCACACACAAGGTTTTCAGAGTCCTGGGGCATAAGCCTCTTCAGACCTCGAGGTGTGCAGTACAGTAGTTAATGAGCATGTCTTCCTGGGTTTGCGTCCCAGCTCTGCCTCTCAGCAGCCGCGACACCTTCGGCAACTAACTTTTCTCTCTTCCGTACAGTGGCAGTAATTCTGGTGGTTGCAAAGATTCCGTGACTTAATACACGCGGCATCTAATCAAGTCATTAGAAGTATAGCATCTGGTGGGGCGCCTGGGTGGCTCAGTCAGTTGAGCCTCCGACTTCGGCTCAGGTCATGATCTCACGGTTTGTGAGTTCGAGCTCCGAGTCGGGCTCTGTGCTGACAGCTCAGAGCCCGGAGCCTGCTTCTAATACTGTGTTTCCGGCACCCACTTGTGCCCTGTCTCTGTCTCTCTCTCCCTCTCAAAAATAAATACACATTTAAAAAAAAATTAGGGGCGCCTGGGTGGCTCAGTCGGTTGAGCGTCCGACTTCAGCTCAGGTCACGATCTCGCGGTCCGTGAGTTCGAGCCCCGCGTCGGGCTCTGGGCTGATGGCTCAGAGCCTGAAGCCTGCTTCCGATTCTGTGTCTCCCTCTCTCTCTGCCCCTCCCCCGCTCATGCTCTGTCTCTGTCTCAAAAATAAATAAAACGTTAAAAAAATAATAATAAATAAATAAATAAATAAAATTAAATTAAAAGAAGGACAGCATCTGGCACATAGGAAGCTCTTAATCAGTGTTTGCAGCTATAACATAGAATGTCTAACATCAAGTACCCATGCTTGGGACTTTTTTAGGCTCCAGAGACACAGCAGTGACTAAAGCAAAGTACGGGATAGCTCCTGTACTCAGAGAGCTTGTGCTGTAGGTAGGGAAGCCGACAGGAAGCCCATGAATAAGGTGTCATGAGAAAAGTAAAGCCAGGTGAGAGTATGGAATGCTGGGAAGGGGGTGCCATCCTAGACGGTGACGTGAGAGGCCCCATAGGAAGAGGCAGCAGTGAACACCTGAATCAAATAAAGGAACAAGCTAGGATCTGAGAGTTTCAGCCAGAGGGAACAGCAACTGATTTTTTCCTCTCGGAGCCTCAGTTTCTTCTCCAGGAGATTGAGACCGAGACTGAGACCAGGAAGTGCCGAGCCCAAGGAGGCAGGTGGACCTGGCCTTGAACACAGGCTCTGCCACTTCTATTTTTTTTTTTTTTTTTAATTTTTTATTTTTTTTTCAACATTTTTAATTTATTTTTGGGACAGAGAGAGACAGAGCATGAACGGGGGAGGGGCAGAGAGAGGGAGACACAGAATCAGAAACAGGCTCCAGGCTCCGAGCCATCAGCCCAGAGCCTGACGCGGGGCTCAAACTCACAGACCGCGAGATCGTGACCTGGCTGAAGTCGGACGCTTAACCGACTGCGCCACCCAGGCGCCCCCAGGCTCTGCCACTTCTAAAATGTCATCCCACTGTGCGCAGTGTCCTGCTCTGGAAGCCGGAGATGACACTCGTGTTTACCTCCTGGGGGTAAGCTGCAGTGAGGATTGCTGGGTAAGTGCTCAGAAGAGGCCGGGGCGCTTGATAAGCGCTCAGTAGGTGGTGGTTCGTTTTCTATGTAGGATATATATTTTATTATATATGTTTTTTTATGTATGATATAGATGAGCCTCCCACCCTAGTATGTATCCTCCCACATTTGACTCACACACACACCCGGGGGCTCCTTCGTGGTGTTTGCCGACAGCTTTATTGAGGTCTCATTGGCATGTCGTCGCTATTGTGAATTTAGTTGTTTTTAAGATAGAATCTTCCACGTGCTCTTCTGCGTCTTGTTTTTCACACATATCCGCGGTCTGAGAACATCACTGCAGGTCAGCGAAGGCATTCTTTTTTTTTTTTTTTTTAATGTTTATTTATTTTTGAGAGAGAGAGAGAGTGTGAGCAGGGGAGCAGCAGAGAGAGAGGGAGACAAAGAATCGGAAGGCTGTCTTCCCCAGGAAGCCCTCCATGGCAAATTCCTCAGGTCTCCTTACGAGTTCTCATGCAGACAGACAGAGGAGGGTGCTTTTTCTTTCTTTCTTTATTTTTTTTTTAATTTTTTTTTAACATTTATTTATTTTTGAGACAGAGAGAGACAGAGCATGAACAGGGGGAGGGTCAGAGAGAGAGGGAGACACAGAATCGGAAGCAGGCTCCAGGCTCTGAGCCATCAGCCCAGAGCCCGACGCGGGGCTCAAACTCACGGACCGCGAGATCGTGACCTGAGCTGAAGTCGGACGCTCAACCGACTGAGCCACCCAGGCGCCCCTAGCTTTTTCTTTATTTTTAAATCACTGCTGGAGCACCTGGGTGGCTCAGTCGGTTAAGCCTCTGACTCTTGATTTCTGCTCAGGTCATGATCTCGCGGTCCGTGGGATCGAGCCCCATGTCGGGCTGTGCGCTGACAATGCGGAGCCTGCTTGGGATTCTCTCTCTGTCTTTCTCTCTCTCTGCCCCTCTGGCATGCCCTCCCCTTCAAAAAAAATAAACAAACTTTAAAAAATAAATCCGTGCCAATGGCCTACCACGCAGTTTTAGACCTCGGCTTTTTCACTTAACGGTATCTCAGGAATGTTTCCATATTGGTACGCTACTTTTTTTTTTTTTTTTTCAAGTGCTAATGTGTTCACATCATTCCAAAAACAGTAATAGCACTCCAGTGGCAAGTTTCCATCCAGCTTGTCCCCAGTCCACCTAGGTCACCTTACTGCTCCCAGTCTCTGAGCGTCTTCCAGGATTCTGCATTGTGCAAGCCAAGCGGGTGGTATATATGCTTCTCCTACCCTCTTTCTTCCCTTCAGAAGATCACTTTCCATGCACACTTGGCCTTTTTCACTCAGCAGTCCCTCCTGGATATCACTCCATAGCGAGGCACAGAGTTTCTCTGCTCTTCTTCTTTTTTTTTTTTTTTTAAATTAATTAACGTTTATTTATTTTTGAGAGAGAGAGAGCGAGTGCGTGCAAGCAGGGGAGGGGCAGTGAGAGAGGGAGACACAGAATCCAGAGCAGGCTCCAGGCTCCAAGCTGTCAGCACAGAGCCTGACGCGGGGCTCAAACTCATGGACCGAGAGATCGTGACCTGAACCGAAGTCGGACTCTCAAGCAACTGAGCCACCCAGGCGCCCCTTTAATTTTTTTTTTTTTTTTAATGTTTATTTTTGAGAGAGAGAGGAGACAGAGTATGAGCAGGGGAGCGGCAGAGACAGAGGGAGACACAGAATCGGAAGCAGGCTCCGGGCCCCGAGGTGTCAGCACAGAGCCCGACGTGGGGCTCGAACTCACGAACCGTGAGATCATGACCCGAGCCGTGGTGGGCCGCTTACCCCACTGAGCCACCCAGGCGCCCCTGCTTCCCCACTCTTCTTAACGATTTTCTTTTCTTGTTAGCACTTGGTCACATTTCCTCATATCCTTCTATCCCTTCACCCGGCTTGAATTGTTCTTCTTAGCAGTTAACATAACCTGAGAGCACATCTGGTTCCTTTGTTTACTCGCTTGGCATCCTTCTGTCCTCACTGGGACGCAGGCCCCGTCAGGGCGGGGATATCCTGTTTCATTCACTGCCCTGTTCATGGCAAGTGTTTGTTGGGGGAGCTAATCCAAACCGTCCTCAGCCGTGTCCCCCTGGCACCCTGAGCAGGACTACAGTGGAAGCATCATGTACACCATAGGCCCCTGCGGCCTCTGTTTCTCTAAAGAGAAGCAGCATCCCTGCTGGTGCCTTTAGACGCACTTGGAGTTCAGAAGAAACACAGGCAGACCCATTTTGCTTGCCTTTATCCTGGGCCAGTCCCTTACCATAAGTCTTGACAAGAATAAGAATACTGTATTGATTTTTTTTTTTTTAATTATTTATAGAAAGAGAGAGGGGAGGGGCAGAGAGAGAGAGAGAGAAAGAATATCCCAAGCAGGCTCCACGTTCAGCACAGAGCCCGATGCGGGACTTGATCCCCTGACCCCGGGGATCATGACATGAGCCGAAATCAAGAGGAGGGCGCTGAACTGACTGAGCCACCACCCAGGAGCCCTCTGTATTGATTCATTTCATCGAGACGCCGTACGAGGGAGGTGTTGCAAATGGCTCCATTTTAGAGAGGAGGACACTGAGGCACGGAGGGGTGAAGTTTATTGCCCAAGCCTCAACCTGAGGACTTGTAGAGGTGGCCTGGGAGCCCCAGCGGTCCTGGCCCCGGGCCCGCACCTTCTCCCATGCTGTGCTGCCGGAAGAGGGTGGGCGGAAGACTCCCACCTCACTCCTGGTGCCTCCCCACCCCCTGCCCCCACCAGGCACTGCAACATGGTGCTGGAGAATGTGAAGGAGATGTGGACCGAGGTCCCCAAGAGCGGCAAGGGCAAGAAGAAGTCCAAGCCAGTCAACAAGGACCGCTACATCTCCAAGATGTTCCTGCGCGGGGACTCCGTCATCGTGGTCCTGCGGAACCCGCTCATCGCCGGCAAGTAGGGGCCTCGTCCCCGCTGTCATCCTGCGAAGACCTGCCCTCTGTAATGGGAATAATAAAGTCCTGTGTTTTTCTTAGTGACATCTGTCTGTTCCCAGAGCCTTGTGAGCGAGGCAGACTCGGGAGGGAGGCAGCTGGGTGTGGGGCCGGGCGCTGGAATCGGGACCTCTCTGAGCAGGTGAAGAGGTCCCGTCTCTGCCCCTTCCAGGCCTCACTTTTCCTGTCTGTGAAACGAATAGGTTGGATACAGAGAGCTCGTTTTTCTGTCTTTATCTTTTCTGCTGCTTCTTGTCACCGCATCTGGCTCTTCGCTTCCTCTACCCCTCTCTCAGTAAGTTGGGGTCTAACTCAGGATTTCTTTCAGTCTTTTTTTCCATTTGTTCAGTCAGGAAACAGTCCCCCAAGTGCCTCCCCTGTGCCAGGCCTGTGTTGCCATGCTGGGGACCCAGCAGTACCCAGGAGAGCCCCGACCTGCCCTCCCCGAGAGGAGAAGGTACCGTTGTAGCAGTCAATACCCAAATATTGATAGCGACAGCAGCTGACAACTGCCAAACTGTTAGGGTGCCAGGCCCCGGCCCCTGTGCCGCTCAGCCTTCCTGTCCGCCGCTGTGAGCAGGCGCTGTTCATTCTGGCCTCCGTTTCCAGAGGAGGGAACTGAGAGGTACAGAGAGGTGAGCACTTCCCCGGAGGCACCCAGCCGGGAAGCTGTCATTCAAACCCACCCTGCTCCAGAGCCTGGGGCTCAACCCTGAGCTCTGCTGCCCTTGAATTACAACTTAATTGCCCTCGGGTGAAATTTTCTGACAAACGTAGGGGTAGGGCGCAGGGCAGGGCGTAGGGCGATAGAGGTGGGAAGGCAGGGTGGGAGGCTCATCCCTGTCTTGGGGTGATGCGCACACGTTGTGCTCTCCCCCACCCTTGTCTCTGTTCTGTCTCTGCCTGTGTCTTTCACTCCGTTCTCCAGATGGGGCCAAACGCTCGGTCGGTCAGGAGTCGGCAGGCCTCGGGTCAGGATGAGGACAAAATGAGATGTCTGATGCCCTGAGCTGTGGAAGGCACATCCTGAGTTATTCCAGGCGTCCATTAGTGACAGCGAGGGACCCCGTAACAGGAGAAGGCGTGACACAAAGCGACAGCTGTAAGGTTATAGAGGTGCACGTTTACTGAGTGGTCCACATCTAATTGGAACACTCGTCTGGTGAGTAGATACTAGAGCCATCCCATTTTATAGATGAGACAGCTGAGGCCCAGAGAGGGTAAGTGACTTGCCCAGGGTCACTCAGGAAATGATGGAGCCACGTTATCTAACGTGGGAGCAGTGGTGCTGCTGCAGGAGATACTCCTCCCAGCGCCCCCCACCCCCCGCCCCCTCTCCACCCCTGCAAGGATTTGATTCTTGTGCAGCAGCTGGGAAAGCACAGGCTCTGGAATCCCAGTCCTGGCTTCAGATCCCTGCCCTGCCTCCCCCTTCTTGGTGACTTCTCCCCAGGAAGTGGGAAGTTGTTTCCCTGCCTCGAGGGCTGGCAGCAAAGGCTCCTGCCTCAGGCACCCTGCTTGGCATCAGTCTGAATTTCCTCACCCCTTCACCCGCCCCTGCCCAAATGGTTTCTAATCACCCCTTCCTTCATTGGGTGAAAGCGAAAGCAGAGACTGCAGGAAAAGCGTGCCCCCTGCACCAGGGAGTATCCTAAGAGTAACTCGCCGGAGTCTCGGGCAACCGTAGATTGTAGGTGCCATCATTGTACCCGCTTTCCAGAAGTAGAAGCTGAGGCACAGAGAGGCTGGGAATTTTTCCCAAGTCATACGGCTAGAAAGTACCCAAACTAAGTTTGAACCAGGCTGGTTTCTGCAGTCTTGCCATTCTGACGCCATTGTTCAGAGAAGCAGCCCTCAGAAAATGTTTGGCACACACACGCAATTTTAATTGTACACACGGCAGAGAGTTGCGTATCGGGAGATCACAGAACATTCCCAGTAGGAGTTTCTCCTAGGCATGGGGGACGGTGGCAGCATAGCGTCTGTGTTCTCGTGGCAGCACGTGGCTGAAGAGCAGTGCTACCCTCCAGAAGTTACCCGGCCACACAGCCAGCCTCATTTCTCATGCTTTATTTACAAGGTCCCTGCTTCAGAGCACCCCCCAACGCCCACGAGGGGGTCCCAGCGGGACCACATGCTTGAAGGACTCCGGCAGCAACGGGGCACATCTGTCCAGGGGGCTGCGGACCCCAAGGCAAACACCCAGCTACTAACTGAATCTAAGCGCAGATGTGAGCCAGGGGCGGATTTAGGAGTGAGAGTCTAGTGTGGGTACAGGTGGTCCGGACACAGGCTGTCGGCTTCCCCCTAATTCTCCCAGTTCCCAGGGGCCGCCCAGGAGGGTGGGGATGTGCGTCCGCACCCCCAGCCGACAGTGGTCCTGGGTTCGGCTCCGAGGCCTGCCTTTAATGGCCCATATTTAGCCTACAGGCCAGGTCCCTTCTGGCCCAGCATTCTACCCCCGTTTGTATTTCTATCTCCCCTCCTGTGAGCCCCAGGTCCTTTTTCCCAGCCTGACGTGACCAAAAGGCACTCTTGATTCTCCCCACCCTGAACTCCCCATCTCCCTATCTCTTTCCTCTCCACCATCCAAAACTTAGGAGTCTTCCTGGACTTCCGGCTGCACGTCCTGCGTGCCACACATTACCAAGTCCTCAGTTCTGCCTTTAAAATAGCGCCGGAGTCTGACCACTTCACCCCCCTCTGCAGTGGCCACTCCTGCCCCTAATAATCGGTTCCCTCACATGGCGGACAGAGGATCTGCTTAAAACATTAGCCCATCAGGGGTGCCTGGGTGGCTCAGTCGGTTAAGCATCCGACTCTTGATTTCGGCTCAGGTCACGATCTCATGGTTCTTGGGATCCCCTGCGTGGGGCTCAACGCTGATAGCGAGGACCCTGCTTGGGATTCTTTCTCTCTCTCTCTCTCTCTCTCTCACTCTTTCAAAACAAACATTAAAAAAAAAAAAAAATTAGCCCATGAGACACTCCTGCTAGGAATCTTCAATGCCCCTGGAAGAAAACTCCAGATCTTGCCCACTTCTCTCTCCCCATCGGTTGGGCGCTGACTCATCTCACTCCAGCCACGCAGGCCACCTGTCCCCCAAGCTCTTTCCTGCCTCGAGGCCTTTGCAGATGCTGTTGCTTCTGCCTAGAATTTTCTTCCCAAAGTGGTCTCCTTCACCTCTTGCAGGTATGGCCTAAGTGTCACCTCAGAGACAGAGATCCTCCTGGCTCACCTTAGGCTCCCTTTTCATTTTTCTTCATGGGCCATTCCACAATGAATGTGTCACTTGATGTTCTTTCTGTCTTTGCTGTTTCCCCCACTCATTGGTGAGCTGCAACAGGGACCTTTTCTTCTGTTTCCCCCCTCCCACCCCCACCCCAATTTCCCCAGTGCCCTGCACACTGGACCTGGTACACAGCAGGCGCTCAATAAATACGTGCTAACTCGAATGGACCGCTGCCTAGCAGTGACTTTCCAAGCCCCGGCTGGCCTCATTCCCAGGCCCTGGGAGGGTCCCCAAGGACGGGGTCCGGTCAGTGGCGACCGGGCGGGGGCCTGAGCCCGACGGCGGGGTCGGCGGGGTCCTGGAGGCGCGCTCCGGTGGCTGGCGCCGCTCCTCACCGAGGCTGTGGCGCAGGCGACAGCGATGCCAGCAGCGGCGGATCTCCGCCTGCACCTGCAGCGGAACGTCGCTCAGAGGCGGCCCCGGGCGCGCCGTTCCCTGCGCGGCCACCAGAGGGCGCGGGCGGCGAGCCGGGGCTGTCCCTCCCTCCCTACCTCCTTGTTGATAAAGCAGTAGACCACGCCGACGAGGAAGCCCTGCCGGAAGGAGGCGCGGGGGTCAATCGAGAGTGGGGGCCGGATGGCAGATACCCCCTCAAGGGCTCGGACCCTTAGCAGGTCCCAAACCACCTCGGCTGCCGCCACCCTGGTCCTAGACTATTTCAGTCACTTTCTCCCAGCCCCGGAACGCCTTCCGCCCTCTCCTGTTTGCTGAACGATCAGGTTGAGAACAGGGGGACCGCCGCCTAGATAGGATACCCTGCTTGGCCACTTTCCGACCCACTTAGGCCAGTACTTAACCCCTCTGTGCCTCAGTTTCTCCATCTGGAAAGTGGGGGTAATTATAATAGAGTGGTGATTGTGAGAACTGAGGTAACAAATATGCAAGAAGCTCTGGTTCCTGGCCCCTCGTGTTGAAATATATTATGTGTTGTTAATAAATTAGTTTTACTTGACACTTATCTATTTCTATAAATATATACATTCTACATATAAACTTAAGATCCAAACTATGCATAACTACGAATAAATTACTTGATAAACTAACAAATCAATCATTTGTTATTAAGATATTATAAATCTCATTAATTTCCATGATCCCATTAAACTCTAATTCTGGAGCGCCTGGGCGGCTCAGTCGGTTAAGCATCTGACTTCAACTCAGGTCATGATCTCACAGTTTGAGTTCGAGCCCTGCTGTGAGCACAGAGCCCGCTTTGGAACCTCTGTCTCCCTCTCTCTCTCTGTCTGCCCTTCCCCCACTAGCTCTCTCACTCTCTCCTAAAAAAAAAAAAAAAAAAAAAATTAAAAAAGATTTTTTTAAGGGGCGCCTGGGTGGCTCAGTCAGTTGGGCACCTGACTTCGGCTCAGGTCATGATCTCGCAGTTTGTGAGTTCCAGCCCCGCTATGGATGGACTCCGTGCTGACAGCTCGGAGCTCAGAGCCTGCTTCGGGTTCTGTGTCCCTCTTTCTCTGCCCCTCCCCCCTGGCACGCGCTCTCCGAAATAAACATTAAAAACTTTTTATTCTAAATAAATAAATAATTTTTTAAAATAAACTCTAACTCTGATCACATCCCTCTCCGCTGGCTCCCGACCCACTCAAGGAAAAGCCAAAGTACTCACTGCCCGGGTACCTCGCCTCTCTGGGCTATCTCCCCCTTGCTTCCTCTGGCTCCCACCGCTTCAGGCATGTTGGCCTTCTTCCATCATGAAAGGTACTCTCGCCCACGTCAGGGGTCTTGCACTTCATGTTTCTCTTCCTGGAACATCTTCCCCAAATATCTGCCTGGCTCGTTCCCTCGCCTCCAACGTATGTCTTCTCAGCGAGGCCTTCCCTGGCCCCCTGTCTATAACCCCATATATTGTCTGCCCCTCTATTTCCCTCAGGGCACGTCTCCCCATCCGACATTCGGTAGATTTTTCTCCTATGGCATGTTTAGCATCTGTCTCTCCCACTAGAGGGTAGGAACCACTCGGTTCCTGGCCGTATCCCCATAGTAAGCCTGGAAGATGGCTTGGGACCCGGTAAGCGTTCAATAGGTTTTGGTGAATTGAATGAAGGAACGGCCTTGTGAGGTGAGATTCGTATTGTTCCCACTTAGAGATGAGAAAACTGAGGCCCAACAAGGAAAAGCAGATGGCTACTGGGGCAGAACAAGTGCAGGCAGGGTTGGCCCTAAATTCTGGAGTGAGTGCCTCCTTACATTTTGAGCCCCAGGCACCTCATCTAACCCCCACCCTAGCTCAGACTCTAGGTGAAGGCCATGGAGGTGGGAAGCCCTGGGAGCCCCTGTGCGGCTGCAAAGCCCTCCATCTTCCCCAGGAGGCAGTAGTGCTAAGCCACCTGGTCTACTGTCCCCATCCCGGCTGCCTCCCCAGCTCAGGACAGAGCTAGCTCAGTACCCTGCACAGAATGGAGGAACGTGTTCATGTGTCCACACTGCATTCAGTGGCTGCATCGGTGGACGATTGTAGCGCCCCCCCCCCACACCGCCCCTTCTGGGGAGGAGGGCCCCAGGCCAAAGGGTGTACCCCCTGTACCCCGCCTTAGCACCTGGAACGAGCTGAGGAAGATCTCAAAGCCGAGCTTGGCGAAGCGCAGGGCACCCCGGGCCTGTTCCTCTGTCACGGGAGCAAACACCACCTCGTGGACGCCCAGCAGGGGCACCAGCGTCAGCGTGGAGCGAGCCAGCCTGTTGGCGGAGGGTGGCAGTGGTCCCGCAGCCCCAGGTCCTCCTCCGTCTCGCGCCCCGCCCCTTTCCCTCCGTCCCCGGCCACCCTGCCTCACCTCAGCCGGTAGTCCGGGCAGCGCATCTGTCGCGTCCTCAGTTTGGACACGAGGATGCCAAGGATGCGAATAAAGATGAGAAAATTAATCTGCAGGGAGAGACAGAGGCTGAGCCAGCCGCATCCCGTCCCGGGGGACAGGAGGCGCCCAGTTTCCCAGAGTGGGGAATTCCAGAGGGTGGCCCGGAGGAGGCAGGGTCGGCCTTACCGCGATAGTCACGAGGATAGGGGTGCGTATGATCCACCAAATGGCCTTGACTTCGTTCCGCTCCCAGCACCTGGTGGGAGAGGGAGTAGAGCTAAGAGAAAACCCCAGGACCCTCGGGATCACGCACACCCTTTCGCCAGCTCCGCCCACTTTCCTTAACGCCACACCCACGTTCCTTTAAAGCCCCGCCCTCTACGATCCAGGCCCCGCCCTTATTCCGCCTCCCCCCCCCGCCCCCGTTCCAGCACACAACCTTTCCTAGCTCCCCGTTCCTTTAGATCCCACCAAGCCCCTTTCCCTCCGAGCCCCGACGTGCCATCCGAACCTCCCCGCGTTTCCATCACAACCCGCCCGCATCCCTCAAAGCTCCGCCCACCTCCCAGGCCCCACCCCAGACCCCAAGACTCACTGCGTGTTCTCGTACAGGTACCTGACGATCACCCAGGGAATGACGAAAAGCGCGGGGGCCCCTGTGCAGACCCCGACCCCCGCCCCCCACCCCGCCGCAGCCGTCAGCGCGCGCACGGGCCCCGCCAGGCCCAAGACCCGCGGAATTTCCCCCGCCGGGGTGGGGAGGCAAAAACCCAGAGAGGGGAGGAGACCCCCTGAGGTAGACCAGCGGGGTAATCGGGAGAGTGGAGACGCGCTGGGCTGGGCAGGGGACAGGGTCGGGGCTCACCCCAGCCGAGGAACACGTAGCAGCGGAAGTGGCCCCCCTCGGGACCTCCCACAAGCACCAGGAGACTGTGTAGGTAGACCCCCTCCACCAGCAGCCACGTGTAGTTGGCGCCCACGCAGTACTGGGTCACGATCTGGGCCGTGCGGCAGGCAGCTAGGGCCTAGGGAGTGGCCAGACCGGGGGAGGGGGCAGTCAAGGCCTCCAGGGGGGCCCCAAGCCTTCCTCCTCCATCTCCCGCCATCAAGCATTCACCTCCCTCTCTGCACCGCCAGCGGATGGAGCCCGTGGTCGATTTCCCTCATCTGCTCTCTTCCCCTGTGCGAGCTATGCCACGCTTAACCTCTTTGACACTTGGTATCACCCATCTTGCTTATCAGAGTCCCTCCCCAATCCTCCCTCCCCCAAATATGGCCTCTCGCACCCCACCTCCTAGAAATTGAACTTAACTACTTGCCCTATCCAAAGGTTTCTCCCATCCCATCCTCCTGGTCCCACCAGCACATGGGCTCTCCCACCCCATGGCTTCTTAACAAGTGGTATGGCCCATCTCGCGACCACAAAGTTTTTCTCACCCGGGCCCCCAGACCCTTAGCCTCTCCCACCTTTGTCTCTCAGTAACAAATTGGTGTGTTACCGAATCCCGCCCCACCCCACCCCCGCACCCCCCGCTCGCCCAGTTAATTTCTCCCATCCTGCCACGCCCCGCCTCCAGCAAGGGGACTCTCCTTGGTGGACAAGTCCCGGGAGGGGTGAGATAATGAGAGAAAGGGAATGGAAAAGTCCCATACAGGAGGTGAGGGGGCCATCGATGGAGGACGCTGAGGAGGCAGAACCCCAGTTTGAGAAGAGCGGGACGACGCTCACCGGTTTCCACAGGACAGGGGCTTGATCCCCAGGGTAGGGGCCAGGAGGAGGTAGCAAACGGTCTCGAGTGAGGATGGCCGCCGCCCGCAGCATGAAAGACGTGAACAGGTTGATGTGGATGTAGTTTCGAGTGCAGCGCAACCGCCTAGGGGAGATGGGAGGCAGGCTGGGGACCCCTGGAGACCTGTCCGTGGCCCCAGAGAACCCCTTAAGTCACCTCCCAGCCCTTCCCACAGAACCGCTTGCTGGATGCCTGTTGGTCGTGGAGCCTGACCACCCCATCTTACTGGGCAAATTGAGGCCCAGCGTCTGCCGCTGCCGCTCAGGGCTGGAGGTCCCACCTGAAGAAACTCAAGATGAGCAGGGCCAGCAGCAGTGTGGCCAGGGACACGGAGTAGCCCACGGTGTACATGACCTGCAGCCGCTCCAAAATCAGCCGTTGATCCTAAGCCGGGGTGGGGGTGGGGTGCAGGAGGACAGGGGGACACAGGGACAGAGTTCAGTGCTTCCCCCAGGGCCAGAAAGGGGCCCTGCTTTTTGTTCCCGCCCAGCTTCCCAATTTTCCCTTGGGGATCCATCTACCCTCTTTGGGTGGGGCTGACTCCGCCCCTCAGTCCAGGGCTGAGCACGTGACCAGCCAGCCAATCAGAGCATTCTATGTAACCCCCTGCACACACAGACACACCCTTACACAGTGTGCCCGGCGGACGCGACTCACAACAGGCCAATAAGTGTCAGTCCTGGGACATTTCGTTAGAGCTATGGAGAGCAAAATGCAGTCTCCCCACCGTCTTGCTTGGTTGGTGGGATGTGAGCCTGGTGTTCGTTAATGGGGACCACACTTTTCACCCCACGGAAAAGATGAGACCAGCACAGAGAAAAACAAAGTCATGGTGTAGTGAGAGACAGAGAGATTTCCAACAACAGCATTTGAACGCCTAGATCCAGCTGTGCCTGAAACTGTGGCCTAATGCTTTTCAATCACAGAAGCCAATATACATTTCTCTTTCTTTCTCCATCGTGCAAGTTTAAGTTGGGTTTCTATCTTCAACAGTACAAGGGGTTTCAGGCTCTACCCGAGACAGCTGTCTTTTCATCTCTCCCTGCACATCCTAACCTGAATCCCTCACCGCTCCTTACCTGAAAGGCTCCATTCTTCTCTGGGTCCTCACACTGAGAATGGTCCCTCCAAGGTCCCCATTGGCCATCACTGCCACAATGGCGGAGGACAAAGCCTGTAGCCACTGTCAAAAACAAAGGAGGGGGTCAGAGGCACAGAGAAAGAGAGAGAGAAACAAAGACAAGAGTACTATTATCAACCCCATTTTACAGATGAGGAAGTTGAGGCATAAAGAGGTTAAATAAATTGCTGTAGGCCACATAGCTGGTTAGGAGAGGCAGATCAAGACGCCCAAAGACAGACTCAGGAAAAGGAAAAGGAAAAGGAAAAGGAAAAGGAAAAGGAAAAGGAAAAGGAAAAGGAAAGAAAATAAGAACCCAGGGGCTCTCAGAGAGATACAGAGACAGAGCTTGGTCAGGCAGAAGGAGACACCCAGCCGGACAGAAAGGAGCAGGAGATCAAGCGTAGGCGAGATTTGGGTGAGCGGTGTCTGGGGCAGGGTTAGGATCTATTTTTGTCGGGGGGTGCGGGGTCCAGGGGGCACCTCACCGTGGCTGTGCCAGGGCAGGTACCAGGGGCAGGACGCACGGGCGGTGGCGTTGGGTGCAGCGTAGTCCCAGCAGACGTACATATCGAAGGACCCGTTACAGGCGAGGCCTGGGGTGGGCGTGGGGGCCAGGCGTCGGGTGGACCGGCTGGACCCAGCGCAAGGCTTCTCCGCCTTCCACGAACAAGCTCTGCCCTACCCACGCCCACCCGGAGCGGTCTGCCACGTCCCCTCCCACCAGGCCCCAGGCCCCGCCCCTTCGCGGGCCACTTTAGGCTCCACCCACCGGATTCAGCCCCGCCCCAACCCCCGCCCACTTCAAGTTGCTTCTCAGGCGGCTCCCACTCAAACGAGCTACGCCCGAGTCTCTCCAAGCACTGAGGTCTAGATGCTTCCCGCCGAGGCCAAGCATCACCCAGGCCTCTGCGACCCAGCCCACCTCGACCCCAGCCTTCCTTCAGGCCCCGCCCCCAAGTCCTAGCCCCGCCTCAAGCGCCCGCCTCTCAGCCCTGGTCCTCCCCCTGCCCTCAGTTCCCGCCTCCAGTCACACCTGCTGGGGGGTCCACGGCCTCCAGCGTCTCCTGGCACTCTCTACGGTACCGTTCCCAGCGCTGGTACAGCTCCCCCGCCGTCTGCCCCACAGAGCCTGTCTACGGAAAGAGAGGAGGGAGGACCCCCCCCCCACGACCGACCCCCCCTCCCAGGCAGCGCGGTTCGTGTGGGCCAAAAACACCCTGCGGGGACCTGAAGAGGCTGCCCTGTTTTGTCCGGGAGTCTTGGGTGGCTTAGAAACCTCTTCTAAGTCTTCGGGGGTGCCTAGACCGGGAAGTTGGGGGTGGGGTGGGGGCAGGGCTGAAAACCGCCAGGAAAACTAGGGGAAAGAGTGGCTGGAAATCATCAGGGGAATTTGAGGGGGAAACAACTTGAATCTGGACAGGCGGGGCAGCCTTAAAACTCTCTCTGCAGTGGGGGAAGACTTAAAACCGTCCCCAGACCGCCCTCCCAGGCTTGAACTCCTGTGGCTCCTCGGGTCCTCACCTCCGCCCTCCGGAGCAGCGGCCCCCACGACCAGAGTAGCGGTAGAAGCAGGTGCCAAGGCGGACCGTTCAGCATCGTGAGGACGGTGGGGCATGGGGGGAGAGGGGGACCAAGGGTCTGATCAC